>NC_061830.1:14519713-14524713 GCF_019202785.1 Penaeus chinensis
AGCTCAACAAGTCGAAAATAGATAGAAATTTCAATATAGCAATAGCATGTGCTGCTATTGACCCCTCCGACTTTGTCGAAATAACCGAGTGGGAACTGAGCAATGCCCTTCTGAAAGGTAAGGCAACCGCCCCTGGCGAGGACGGCATTACTTACAGCGTCCTTCGTCACATTGCTCAGGTACCAGGCAACCCACTTTTACATCTGTATAGACTCAGCCTATCACAAGGAATCCTCCCAAGCTCCTGGACTAAAAGCTTAATCATTCCTATACCCAAACCCAATACTGATAAATACAGACCCATTTCCTTGACCTCCTGTCTGTGCAAAGTACTTGAGAGAATAATTCTGAACAGGCTCATGTATCGCATAAATGCTAAGTTATCCTCCAGACTGTATGGATTTCTCCCAGGGCGTAGCAGTCAGCACTGTTTTGCAGAGTACTTAACAAACTCAAACCCAGGCATGCAAACCGTATTTCTTGATCTTAAATCTGCTTTTGATATTGCAAACAGGGAAATTATCCTTGAGCAACTAGCTAGCTTTGGTATTCAGGGAAAACTGTTAACATGGATTCAAATGTATCTGTCGAATCGATCGGCTCAGGTTCTCTTCAGGGGCATTAAAAGTACTCATACAAAAGTATTTGAACTCGGCACACCTCAGGGAGGCGTACTTAGTCCCATGCTATTTAATATCCTAATGCATAGATTACTGGGCGATATACCACTTGCAGGCAATGACTCCATTATTTGCTATGCCGATGACATTTGTATTAAATCCTCATCCGAGAGAGAATGCAAGAGATTCTAGATATACTTTCTGCAAGGGCTACTGAGTGTGGCTTGATAATTTCATCTGAAAAAACAAAGGCACTTAACCCACAGACAATCCCTCTGCCAAGGTTTCATATAGATGACGTTGAGCTAGATCTCTGCCATCAATACAAATACCTTGGGGTGATTGTTAATGATTCAGAGTTCATTAGAAACCTGAAGAAAAGGCTGTGGGAGCGACTGAAGCCACTTAAGACACTTGTCGGCAAAGACCATGGTATTAATGTCAATATTGCGAGAATCTTTTACTTGTCATACATAAGGTCGGTCATAGATTACCATGCGTTGCACCTAGTATCGTTCAAGGAATCAGAGTTGACTAGTTTAGAAAGTGTCCAAAATGAAGCCATGAGGATCCTTCTTGGTGCCCCTAGAACAACAAGGATTGTGAATATGAGAACAGAACTTAATTTGCCTTCTGTTTATGAAAGAATATTATACATAAATACCACATTTAGTGTCAAATCAATTAGAGAACCCCTCCATTGTACAGAGTTCCAAAGACAACTAAAACACAGAATAGAAGAGCTAACTTTGAATAACAACACCGATTCATACTCAAATTCATGGTTACAAGTGACGTGTAAACACTTAGCTCAGCTGAACATTCCCATAACTAAGACCCTACATGGACGTTCTGTACCACCGTGGAAAATGTCGGACCTAAGTGTATATTATACGACTGCCCCCAAAAAAGACAGTGCCCCCCCTGCTATACTTAAACAGTATGCACTTGCAAGTATAAATGAGCATCTAGACACTCTTTCCAATGTATATGAATGCTACACTGACGGATCCTTGCAGTCTGGGTGCAGAGCAGGATGCGCTTTTGTTGTATATAAAAACAATATTTTGCAGCACCAGGATTGTAGGAGGGTTCATGACTGGGCTAGCACTATGCAAACCGAGTTGGCAGGAATACTCATGGCCACCGAATTTCTATTGAAACAAGGCTCAGGGGTCATTTTCTGCGATTCACAGAGTGCTCTCCAGGCTCTGAACACTCTAGACAAAGGTGCGGGAAATATTGCAAATGACATCAGGATAAACGTGTATCGTGCAAAAGAACGAGGCCATAATATACGTTTTGTGTGGATTCCATCGCATGTTGGAATCCCTAGGCATGATCATGCTGATCGCCTAGCAAAGTCAGCATGTGACAAACAAAGTGTGGACATAGACCTTGGGATACCTCTTTCTAGGATTTTCTACATCATTAAAGCCTCCTTCAGAGAGGACTTGACTGAGTTGATTAATTCTCAGCGCCCTGAAAGCTGTAGCATAAAGCACTATGACCGGTTTAGGCAAGATTCCTTCATCTATGGTTTATATAAAACAAGAACAAGACAGTGTGATGTTGTGACTGCAAGAATCAGGCTTGGGTATAGATTGTATTGGCAGGTCAGTACAGTTTGTAATGTCGAAGAAACTAAGTGTAAACTGTGTAATGAAGAATATAAGCGAACACTTGTACATTATATCTCAGAGTGCCATGTGATACAGCCTTTCAGGCCACCTAGCATGAGGTACGGAGAACTATGTAACTACTTCATATCATCTGATGCCCTAGAAGATATACTTATGTTGTATCCTAAATTTGGAATGTAGTATCACATAACCGAATATAAAATGTATTAATGCTTTCCCACGCCCAAGCTATATGCCGGCGTGGCAGATGAGTGGATAAAGGACTGTGCAATTGTTCCTTTCCTTAAACTGATGTAAGTACTCATAGCAATGTTATAGGCTAAAATTCAAATGTAACACTATATAATGTTATGACCATGCATTAAATGTACCACAGCTTGCCCACGCCTGTGCAGTTAGCCAGGGTGGTAAATAAAGGACTAAACTAAACTAAACTAATGTTTATAATCAGGATAAACGTGTATCGTGCAAAAGAACGAGGCCATAATATACGTTTTGTGTGGATTCCATCGCATGTTGGAATCCCTAGGCATGATCATGCTGATCGCCTAGCAAAGTCAGCATGTGACAAACAAAGTGTGGACATAGATCTTGGGATACCTCTTTCTAGGATTTTCTACATCATTAAAGCCTCCTTCAGAGAGGACTTGACTGAGTTAATTAATTCTCAGCGCCCTGAAAGCTGTAGCATAAAGCACTATGACCGGTTTAGGCAAGATTCCTTCATCTATGGTTTATATAAAACAAGAACAAGACAGTGTGATGTTGTGACTGCAAGAATCAGGCTTGGGTATAGATTGTATTGGCAGGTCAGTACAGTTTGTAATGTCGAAGAAACTAAGTGTAAACTGTGTAATGAAGAATATAAGCGAACACTTGTACATTATATCTCAGAGTGCCATGTGATACAGCCTTTCAGGCCACCTAGCATGAGGTACGGAGAACTATGTAACTACTTCATATCATCTGATGCCCTAGAAGATATACTTATGTTGTATCCTAAATTTGGAATGTAGTATCACATAACCGAATATAAAATGTATTAATGCTTTCCCACGCCCAAGCTATATGCCGGCGTGGCAGATGAGTGGATAAAGGACTGTGCAATTGTTCCTTTCCTTAAACTGATATAAGTACTCATAGCAATGTTATAGGCTAAAATTCAAATGTAACACTATATAATGTTATGACCATGCATTAAATGTACCACAGCTTGCCCACGCCTGTGCAGTTAGCCAGGGTGGTAAATAAAGGACTAAACTAAACTAATGTTTATACCCAACATGTTAATATTTTGATGTAATATTGAGTATGAATTTGCCGTAGTAGATTTTGTGTTCGTCTTAAGAAATTAAACATTCAAAAAAAGGGAAACTAAAGAAACATCTCATTAACATTAATGGATAGTTTGTTATGCTCCTCACTGCTTTTTTGTTTTTGTCTATTTGTTCATTCGCTATTCTCCTTACATTTTTACGTTTCATTGTGCGGCTATCTGTAACAAGTTTATTATTCTCATGAATAACATATTTTTAGTGCTATTACATATTTATGGAGTACGGTTTTCTATCACTATTTAATTTATTATTGTATCTATGCTGTGACATTTGTCTTTACATTTTGTTACGTTATTATCTTTATATCTCTGTACATATGATAATGCATAACTACATTTTTTTCTGAATTATACGTTTATGGTTTTAGCTACAGTCATCTTAATTTTACATTCAGATGAGTTTAAAGTCTACAGGCTCTCTTTACACCAACACTTTTTCATTCATACCAAGAACCTCTTCCGACACCACACTTCACTGATGCGATTGCCACACTGCTCACCCGCTTGCGTCATCAGCTGGAGAGCAGATTGAATTCGTGTCAGCATAATGGTATTGTGACGTCACTAACCAATCGTATCAGCCTCTTCCAATTCATCAGATGCTCTTCTTTCGCCTCTTTACCCACGGGGGATATCCTGGCAACGAAAAGACATACTGTGTGAGAGGCGATATTTTTAAAACGGGGTAAATAAATGTAGGTGTGGTTATACAACTAGATTAATAATGTTACTATACGCGACTTCATTTAGTGAATTAAAATGTGGAATGGGATATTTTTTTGCGCTTGGATTCATGCCGGTTCAAACAAAAACTGGACAGTAATTAAGGTAATGGATAGCTAAAAGGTATAAATTTGTAAAAACGCGGCGACTAGGCAGATATTTCACATGTGTCTCGAATGTATTGCGGTTCGTCATAACAAAGGTCTTGCAAAAACATCTAGTGGTCATTGGTAAGTTCTGGCTATCTATGGTAAGCAAAGGTAAAAAGAAAGCCTATAAAAAATCATGTATAGCAAATGAACCAAATTTATTCCACATTTTAAGAACAACAAAATAGCATAGAAAAGAAAAGGTAAGAACGAAAAAGTTATTTTTTAATGGGACGATCAAAAGCTGAAAGAATTCGAAATTTGATGAATATAATAATGATATTAGGACTGAAAAAGTAGTATTGGTAGTCTTATAAAATATAATGTTAGTGCTATATGATACGCTATGAGCAGTACTGAGAAATATGACGTTGGCAATGTTACGAAGCATAGTGGTATCATAAAATATGATGGTAGTGTTATCAAATATGATATTCATAAAACTTGGCTGTATTAGAAACTATAGATTAGCGAGTGTTATATATGATATGATACGATATTAGTACCGTTACCATATATGATGATGATA
>NC_061830.1:14529713-14532213 GCF_019202785.1 Penaeus chinensis
TCCTGGACTAAAAGCTTAATCATTCCTATACCCAAACCCAATACTGATAAATACAGACCCATTTCCTTGACCTCCTGTCTGTGCAAAGTACTTGAGAGAATAATTCTGAACAGGCTCATGTATCGCATAAATGCTAAGTTATCCTCCAGACTGTATGGATTTCTCCCAGGGCGTAGCAGTCAGCACTGTTTTGCAGAGTACTTAACAAACTCAAACCCAGGCATGCAAACCGTATTTCTTGATCTTAAATCTGCTTTTGATATTGCAAACAGGGAAATTATCCTTGAGCAACTAGCTAGCTTTGGTATTCAGGGAAAACTGTTAACATGGATTCAAATGTATCTGTCGAATCGATCGGCTCAGGTTCTCTTCAGGGGCATTAAAAGTACTCATACAAAAGTATTTGAACTCGGCACACCTCAGGGAGGCGTACTTAGTCCCATGCTATTTAATATCCTAATGCATAGATTACTGGGCGATATACCACTTGCAGGCAATGACTCCATTATTTGCTATGCCGATGACATTTGTATTAAATCCTCATCCGAGAGAGAATGCAAGAGATTCTAGATATACTTTCTGCAAGGGCTACTGAGTGTGGCTTGATAATTTCATCTGAAAAAACAAAGGCACTTAACCCACAGACAATCCCTCTGCCAAGGTTTCATATAGATGACGTTGAGCTAGATCTCTGCCATCAATACAAATACCTTGGGGTGATTGTTAATGATTCAGAGTTCATTAGAAACCTGAAGAAAAGGCTGTGGGAGCGACTGAAGCCACTTAAGACACTTGTCGGCAAAGACCATGGTATTAATGTCAATATTGCGAGAATCTTTTACTTGTCATACATAAGGTCGGTCATAGATTACCATGCGTTGCACCTAGTATCGTTCAAGGAATCAGAGTTGACTAGTCTAGAAAGTGTCCAAAATGAAGCCATGAGGATCCTTCTTGGTGCCCCTAGAACAACAAGGATTGTGAATATGAGAACAGAACTTAATTTGCCTTCTGTTTATGAAAGAATATTATACATAAATACCACATTTAGTGTCAATTCAATTAGAGAACCCCTCCATTGTACAGAGTTCCAAAGACAACTAAAACACAGAATAGAAGAGCTAACTTTGAATAACAACACCGATTCATACTCAAATTCATGGTTACAAGTGACGTGTAAACACTTAGCTCAGCTGAACATTCCCATAACTAAGACCCTACATGGACGTTCTGTACCACCGTGGAAAATGTCGGACCTAAGTGTATATTATACGACTGCCCCCAAAAAAGACAGTGCCCCCCCTGCTATACTTAAACAGTATGCACTTGCAAGTATAAATGAGCATCTAGACACTCTTTCCAATGTATATGAATGCTACACTGACGGATCCTTGCAGTCTGGGTGCAGAGCAGGATGCGCTTTTGTTGTATATAAAAACAATATTTTGCAGCACCAGGATTGTAGGAGGGTTCATGACTGGGCTAGCACTATGCAAATCGAGTTGGCAGGAATACTCATGGCCACCGAATTTCTATTGAAACAAGGCTCAGGGGTCATTTTCTGCGATTCACAGAGTGCTCTCCAGGCTCTGAACCCTCTAGACAAAGGTGCGGGAAATATTGCAAATGACATCAGGATAAACGTGTATCGTGCAAAAGAACGAGGCCATAATATACGTTTTGTGTGGATTCCATCGCATGTTGGAATCCCTAGGCATGATCATGCTGATCGCCTAGCAAAGTCAGCATGTGACAAACAAAGTGTGGACATAGACCTTGGGATACCTCTTTCTAGGATTTTCTACATCATTAAAGCCTCCTTCAGAGAGGACTTGACTGAGTTGATTAATTCTCAGCGCCCTGAAAGCTGTAGCATAAAGCACTATGACCGGTTTAGGCAAGATTCCTTCATCTATGGTTTATATAAAACAAGAACAAGACAGTGTGATGTTGTGACTGCAAGAATCAGGCTTGGGTATAGATTGTATTGGCAGGTCAGTACAGTTTGTAATGTCGAAGAAACTAAGTGTAAACTGTGTAATGAAGAATATAAGCGAACACTTGTACATTATATCTCAGAGTGCCATGTGATACAGCCTTTCAGGCCACCTAGCATGAGGTACGGAGAACTATGTAACTACTTCATATCATCTGATGCCCTAGAAGATATACTTATGTTGTATCCTAAATTTGGAATGTAGTATCACATAACCGAATATAAAATGTATTAATGCTTTCCCACGCCCAAGCTATATGCCGGCGTGGCAGATGAGTGGATAAAGGACTGTGCAATTGTTCCTTTCCTTAAACTGATATAAGTACTCATAGCAATGTTATAGGCTAAAATTCAAATGTAACACTATATAATGTTATGACCATGCATTAAATGTACCACAGCTTGCCCACGCCTGTGCAGTTAGCCAGGGTGGTAAATAAAGGACTAAACTAAACTAAACTAATGTTTATAATCAGGATAAACGTGTATCGTGCAAAAGAACGA
>NC_061830.1:14539713-14544713 GCF_019202785.1 Penaeus chinensis
CTTAGATGTAAAAGCACAATCTTTCAATGTCAGGAAAAACAAAGATAACAGAAAGTGACCTCAAATTACCAAAATATATACGAAATTGTCTCTATCCACTTTCAGATGAAAATAGCAGTATGGATTTACACATTTTTAGGTCATTTACACTATTCCTTTGATCTGAAATACAGCTAAATACAGTGTAAAAGCCTTTAATGCCTCGAATGCAAAAGATGCCGCAAGCTTTGACCTCATAAACCAGCCAACAAGTATGATCTGATTAGCTCGAGTAGCACTGATGCGAAACTATGTGTGTGAGTGTTTGCACATGATTTTTATAAATCACTATATGGAAAACATAACTTGTCATTTATATATATATATATATATATATATATATATATATATATATATATATATATATATATATATACATGTATATACATATATATACATATATATACATATATATATATATGTATGAATGTATATATGTATGTATATATGTAAGTATGTATATATATGCACACACACACACACACACACACACACACACACACACACACACACACACATATATGTATTTATGTATATATCCATGGAACCTTCTGTCTCAAGAGACAGAAGGTTCAGCTCGCGAAACAACTTCTCATGTGGCTGATGAGTCCAATTCTTGCTCGACACTGGCTGAAAAGTTTGGTACATACTAGAATTTCCCTGTCGGGTGTTCTGTCTTCCCATTGAATTTTTAGAATATGTTTCATGCTGTGCATGAAGAACGTTTTCAGTCTGTTGGTTTATCTGGCATAAATTGGCCAGGTTTCACTGCCATACAACAATGTACTAACGACATATGTCTCAAACACCCTGACCTTAATTTTCATGGTCAGTTTTGATTTATTCTAAACTCTCTCTTTTAATTTGACCATCGTGGTAGCAGCCTTGCCTATTCTGATGTCAATTTCTGTATTCAGATAGAGATTGTCAGTCACTGTGGAACCTACATAGGTGAATCGATGTACTATTTCAAATTCATGGTCATCAACGGTGATCCTTGGATGGTGTTTCGCATCCTTGTCCCAGTGCTTGGGTATTCTTAAGGCTAATTGTGAGTTCAAACTGCTTGCAAGCATCTGAGAATTTATTGATGAGGATTTGCAGATTCGACTCACTGTAGATAGCCAGCACAGCAGCAACAGCAAACTGCAATTCTCTGATGAAGTCTTTCTTAATCTTGGTTTTTGCCTGGAATTGTTTTAGGTTGTAGAGGTCGCCATCAGTACGGCTGTGCAGGCAAATACCTTCATCATTTAATGGGAAAGCAACTTTCAGCAATATGGAGAAGAAAATCCCAAAGAGGCTTGGTGCCAAAACACACCCTTATTTCACTCCGCTTTTTATCTCAAAGGAGCTTGAGGTTTCTCCACTGAACTCTACCACACTTTCCATTCCATCATGAAAGGATCTCACAATTGCCAACGGTTTAGGAGGGCATCCAATCTTTTTAAGGAGCTTAAAGAGGCCATCCCTGCTAACAAAATCAAAGGCTTTGGTCAGGTCTATGAAAGCAAGGAAGAGGGGCATCTGTTGTTCCCTGCCCTTCTCCTGGAGTTGTCTTAGGAAAAACACCAAGTCAACAGTCGACCTCTCTGACCTAAAGCCACACTGGGATTCGGGGTAGATGCTAGGGACTGTATTCTCTATAGACATAATTTGGTACGGTCTTTGCCTGCAATGCAAAGTGAGATGCCCCGATAATTGTTGTAGTCACTTCGATCACCTTTGTGTTTATATAGGATGACTATTTTAGCATTTGTCATGTCTTTTGGGATGGTGCCTTCCCTCCAGCATACACTAAGGAGATGATGTAACTTCTCAAGAGCGCTGGTTTTCCACATTTCAGAATCTCTGCAGGAATTCAGCTTTATTGTTTGCTAGGCTGTCAACGACATGCTTGTGTGTGTGTTTATATATATATATATATATATATATATATATATATATATATACATATATATATGCATATATATATACATATATATATATATATATATATATATATATACATACATACTCGTATATGTATAAACATATATATATATACATGCATACATATACATATACATATATTTATACATACATACAGACCTAGTCAACTACATGATGCCAACATGGCATTAATCAGTTCGTCAAACACTGCTTCAGAGGTTCCAGAGTACGAGCCACCGGCCAGCGTGTTGTTCTCCTGGGCAAGGAACTTCATCTCAACTGCCTACAGATAACCTGATCAGGGATATGTGAAGCGGCGGTTAGCTGGTTGAATCATGTGATGCTAAGGAGAACCACTTCTAGGTCAATAGTCATAATCACCTGTCTAGTATAGACACTGCTACTGAAGAAAGCAACAGGAATCTACTTCAATACCTCTCCCTCGTTCAATCAGTGATCGAGATCTTAAAGGAACACTCGTAACTTGGCGACAGCTGCTGTGTTGAGTGTGGTCATGAGAGACATATAGATCTTTGGTCACAGCAGTTGAATTCTGTCCTCGATGAAGATGATAAACTGCACCATGGGGTTTAGTCATACTGAACAAATGTAGCAATTCTATTTTGATGAAACAGCGAGGAAAGAAAAAAAAAATGGAGGCCTTTACATTTAATTTTTATAGCCACTGACCACATCCCAAATATGAATCAGCAAGATGGGATGCCATGCCAGATCAGCTCAATATATATAAATATACATATATATGTATATGTGTGTGTGTGTGTGTGTGTATACATATACATGTACATATACATATAAATACACATATTTGTCTATGGCTGACGTTTGTTCATGGCAGAAAAATATTCCAAGCAAGACATTTGCATGGTACCGAGCGATTTCATTGTGGTATCCAGCAGTGATCGAGCTGACTACAAGACATCTGTTAGTTCCCATGGCTCAGGAGCTGATCTCAATAGTGAGAATAGCCTTCCGGGACTTTGCTAGGTCGCAGAGATTGAGGATCTCTGGCTTATTGTATCAGTGCGATATGGGTACTGTGGCCAAGGAGATCGACCACATTCTTGTCATCACTCGTTGGAGGATCCAAAGCTGTAGGGTTAACCAGAGTGCCGAATTCTGTGGCACTGACCATAGACTGGTTGAAACTACTCTAAGGGTCCACTTCAAAACTCCTTGTCTCTCCAGGGGCCAGTCCAGGTGTGTCATTTGAACAAATTGAGGGAGGAGGGTTCTCGGAGGTTTGTCACAGCGGTCTCTGATCAGTTTACAGAACTCGAAAACCAATGGCAAAGTTGAATGGCAATCAGGATTTGGACTGTTCCTTGATGCCTATGGCTCGGGCACTACCGAGAAAGGAACACTTTATCAGGAATCTTGTGGAGGAGCTGAAAGCCATATATAAGTAAATGACCTTCACCCTGACTACCAAGCCCTGAGAAAACTGAACCCCAAGCCCTCCTCGCAGATGACTGCAGTCTGCTCAATGGATGGACAGATCATCTCAGATCATGTTGCTATTTTGAGCAGATTAGCCAGGTAAACCCTCTAGCAACAGGTGGTATCATAATACCTGTGCCGGACCTACCCATCAGCAAGGAATCTCCCGCCCTAACTGATATTAGGTAGGTGATCTCTAAATTAATTGGTGGGAAACTGACGGCATATGTGATATCCCTGTTGAACTGCCAAGGGCTGGGGGTAAATCTATGGCTCAGGGCTTGTAAGTGGTCTTCACTGTCATCTGGCAGTCTGATTCCATTACTCTGATCTGTTAATGGGCGTGGTCATCCATATCTGGAAGGGGAAAGGGGATCGATGGGACTGTAGCAACTACCGTAGCATCACACTGTTAAGCATACTAGATAAGGATGATGCCACATTCTTTTGAAATGGATCCGTGACCACCTACTAAAGCACTAGAGACTGGAGCGCTTTGAGTCATTGTGGAACGCAGTCGTGAAGGCTGTTGAATCGCTATGACTTCATGGAATTCTGACACAGATTATTTTTCAAATGGTAAGCCTATATACTGGTAATAAAAGCGTTTTACCTCATCAGTGATGCAAGGCTGTGCCCTTGCACCAAGACCAAGATCAGGATCTAGGATTTTGGGGGGCCTGTTCAGTCAATTAATGCTTGCGATAAGGCTGTTGAAGTCACAGAGAGCTTTACTTTGGTAGCATAATCCATGTCTTTCGGTTGTCAGACCAAGAAGTCATTAGTGGATTGGTCTGGCAGCAGGAGCCATGGCCGTGATCAATAGGAGCATTTGGAGATGCCAGTACCTATGCAAAAGGACCAAGCTAACCAAGGCTTTGATACTGCCAGTTTTGGTCTGTGAAAGCGAAACCTGGACGCTATCAAGTGCCTTGGAGTCTCGTCTTGATCGCATTTATAACAAGTCCCTACACCGGATCATATGTTTAAATTGACAGGACGATGTGTCAACTGACAGCTACACCGTGAGCCAGGCATGGGACCTGTTACTTGCATAAAACGGGATCACCAACTCTGTATGGGGACTTCATGGAGATCATTTCCCTGTGGATGACCCTGCCCGTCAGGATACTTTTTTGCTGAGACCGTCCTGGATGGTGGTGGAGGGCCATGGGACGACCTAGGAGGCCATGGCTTAGGCAGCTCGACCAGACCTGTCGCGAAGTGTGGAAGTGGCCATGCTTCCCCATCGGCATTGGCCTCCCGATGATATATATATATATATATATATATATATATATATATATATATATATATATATAAGTGTGTATATATATATATATGTTTATATATATATATATATATATATATATATATATATATATATATATATACTCACACACACACACATACACATACACACACACACACATACACACACACACACACAAATTCATATACATATGTATATGTATATATACATACATATATATATATATATATATATATATATATATATATATATATGTGTGTGTGTGTGTGTGTGTGTGTGTGTGTGTGTGTATGTA
>NC_061830.1:14597213-14607213 GCF_019202785.1 Penaeus chinensis
GTATTAGCTGATATCGAATTCTCAAAGTATTAATTTCTAGTTTTACTTGGTTTTAAGTAGGATAATGGCTGATCGCAAATAATGGCTGATCGCAAATAGTCGCATCTTCCAGAGCTTTAGTGCTAGAGAACCATAACATAATGATATTTTGGGTATATGCTCACATTCAGGGGTACTTGGGACACCTTAAACGGAGAGCCGGGCCGGCATCTTACGCACGCCAGCCAATCACCGCGAGCTGTCTCGAGCCGCAGGCGTTCTAGCTCCGTACCGGCCAAAGAACGGTACGGGAATGGGAGAGGTTGGAAGGGGACATTAATGGAGTCTAAACGGAACGCCAGTAGGCCCTAACGGACCTCCTTGGAATGGTAGAAACCGTTGCTAAGTTCAGGCTGCATGTTCAAAATTTTAGCCGTTCCACTCCCGTTCGAAGTGAACGGTAAAGAATCCGTAATGTATCGGTAATGGAACTAATGGATCGTTAACAGAACATCAGCAACAATAACGCAACACTAACGGATTAGAAGTGAGTCCGCGAAAATTTATCCAGTACCAGTAGCGCTCTCGGAACGTTCTCATGCTGATCCCTCAACGAGCTATATCTTTTATATTTTATTTTTTATTTTTCCCAGTTTTACTGACACGGGCTTGGCAGTGTGTGCGACCCGTAGGTGGGGATCCAAGCCATTTTTTTTTTTTTTTACATTCTGTTAGAGTTCCGATACCCTTGCAATAGCCTCCTGATATCGTCCCAGATCCATCCAAACCGATCCATTATCATTGGCTGAACGTTCCGACTATCGTTACAAAAGCACGCCAAGTTCCATTACCGCTCACAGTTCACTCCCGAACTTGGCAGAGTTCACATCGTGCAAGAAACTTAAAACGGCCGTCTTGAGGATAGCTAAGAACGCATGAGAATGGGAGGTAGATGTGTGGATTGGGGATTATTATTATTATTATTATTATTGTTACTACTACTACTGTTATTATTATAATCATCATAATCATTAACATTTTGAGGATTATTATTGTCACCATCCTCATTAATATCTTATTATTATTATTATTATTATTACTATTACTATTATCATTGTTATTGTTGTTGTTGCTGTTATTATAATTATTATTATTGTTATTATTATTATTATTGTTATTATCATCATTATTATTATTATTATCATTATTTTTATTAATGTTTTTGGTATTATTATCGTTAATATTAGTGTTGTTGTTGATATTGTTTTTGCTGTTATTATTATTTATCCCTATTATTATATTATTATCATTATTTTTATTATTGGTATTATTGTTATCATTCTTGTTGTTGTTGTTGATGTTATTATTATTATTTTTTTATTATAATTATTATTATTATTACTATCATTATCATCCTTATCATTATTATTGTTATTATTGTTATTATTATTATAATTATTATTATTATTATTATTATTATTATTATCATTATTTGTATTTCTTATTACTATTATTATTATTAGTATCATTAGTTTTATTATTATTATTATTATTATTATTATTATTATTATTATTATCATTATTAATATCATTATTATCATCTTTATTATTACTGTTATCATTAACATTTTTATTTAAATTATTATAATTATTATCACTATTGGGTTTATCATTGTTATTTTTACTGTTAATTCACTATTACTGATCTTAGTATCATTATTACTAATATTAATAAAATATTATTATGACTATCATTATTATTATTATTGTTATTATCATCATTATTATTATTATTATTGTTATTATCATCATTATTATTATTATTATTATTGTTATTATTGTTATTATTATTATTATTATTTTATTATTATTATTATTGTTATTATTATTATTTTTTTTTTATTATAATTATTATTATTATTACTATTACTATTATCATTGTCTGTCTGTCTGTCTGTCTGTCTGTCTGTCTGTCTGTCTGTCTGTCTGTCTGTCTGTCTGTCTGTCTGTCTGTCTGTCTGTCTGTCTGTCTGTCTGTCTGTCTGTCTGTCTGTCTGTCTGTCTGTCTGTCTGTCTGTCTGTCTGTCTGTCTGTCTGTCTGTCTGTCTGTCTGTCTGTCTGTCTGTCTGTCTGTCTGTCTGTCTGTCTGTCTGTCTGTCTGTCTGTCTGTCTGTCTGTCTGTCTGTCTGTCTGTCTGTCTGTCTGTCTGTCTGTCTGTCTGTCTGTCTGTCTGTCTGTCTGTCTGTCTGTCTGTCTGTCTGTCTGTCTGTCTGTCTGTCTGTCTGTCTGTCTGTCTGTCTGTCTGTCTGTCTGTCTGTCTGTCTGTCTGTCTGTCTGTCTGTCTGTCTGTCTGTCTGTCTGTCTGTCTGTCTGTCTGTCTGTCTGTCTGTCTGTCTGTCTGTCTGTCTGTCTGTCTGTCTGTCTGTCTGTCTGTCTGTCTGTCTGTCTGTCTGTCTGTCTGTCTGTCTGTCTGTCTGTCTGTCTGTCTGTCTGTCTGTCTGTCTGTCTGTCTGTCTGTCTGTCTGTCTGTCTGTCTGTCTGTCTGTCTGTCTGTCTGTCTGTCTGTCTGTCTGTCTGTCTGTCTGTCTGTCTGTCTGTCTGTCTGTCTGTCTGTCTGTCTGTCTGTCTGTCTGTCTGTCTGTCTGTCTGTCTGTCTGTCTGTCTGTCTGTCTGTCTGTCTGTCTGTCTGTCTGTCTGTCTGTCTGTCTGTCTGTCTGTCTGTCTGTCTGTCTGTCTGTCTGTCTGTCTGTCTGTCTGTCTGTCTGTCTGTCTGTCTGTCTGTCTGTCTGTCTGTCTGTCTGTCTGTCTGTCTGTCTGTCTGTCTGTCTGTCTGTCTGTCTGTCTGTCTGTCTGTCTGTCTGTCTGTCTGTCTGTCTGTCTGTCTGTCTGTCTGTCTGTCTGTCTGTCTGTCTGTCTGTCTGTCTGTCTGTCTGTCTGTCTGTCTGTCTGTCTGTCTGTCTGTCTGTCTGTCTGTCTGTCTGTCTGTCTGTCTGTCTGTCTGTCTGTCTGTCTGTCTGTCTGTCTGTCTGTCTGTCTGTCTGTCTGTCTGTCTGTCTGTCTGTCTGTCTGTCTGTCTGTCTGTCTGTCTGTCTGTCTGTCTGTCTGTCTGTCTGTCTGTCTGTCTGTCTGTCTGTCTGTCTGTCTGTCTGTCTGTCTGTCTGTCTGTCTGTCTGTCTGTCTGTCTGTCTGTCTGTCTGTCTGTCTGTCTGTCTGTCTGTCTGTCTGTCTGTCTGTCTGTCTGTCTGTCTGTCTGTCTGTCTGTCTGTCTGTCTGTCTGTCTGTCTGTCTGTCTGTCTGTCTGTCTGTCTGTCTGTCTGTCTGTCTGTCTGTCTGTCTGTCTGTCTGTCTGTCTGTCTGTCTGTCTGTCTGTCTGTCTGTCTGTCTGTCTGTCTGTCTGTCTGTCTGTCTGTCTGTCTGTCTGTCTGTCTGTCTGTCTGTCTGTCTGTCTGTCTGTCTGTCTGTCTGTCTGTCTGTCTGTCTGTCTGTCTGTCTGTCTGTCTGTCTGTCTGTCTGTCTGTCTGTCTGTCTGTCTGTCTGTCTGTCTGTCTGTCTGTCTGTCTGTCTGTCTGTCTGTCTGTCTGTCTGTCTGTCTGTCTGTCTGTCTGTCTGTCTGTCTGTCTGTCTGTCTGTCTGTCTGTCTGTCTGTCTGTCTGTCTGTCTGTCTGTCTGTCTGTCTGTCTGTCTGTCTGTCTGTCTGTCTGTCTGTCTGTCTGTCTGTCTGTCTGTCTGTCTGTCTGTCTGTCTGTCTGTCTGTCTGTCTGTCTGTCTGTCTGTCTGTCTGTCTGTCTGTCTGTCTGTCTGTCTGTCTGTCTGTCTGTCTGTCTGTCTGTCTGTCTGTCTGTCTGTCTGTCTGTCTGTCTGTCTGTCTGTCTGTCTGTCTGTCTGTCTGTCTGTCTGTCTGTCTGTCTGTCTGTCTGTCTGTCTGTCTGTCTGTCTGTCTGTCTGTCTGTCTGTCTGTCTGTCTGTCTGTCTGTCTGTCTGTCTGTCTGTCTGTCTGTCTGTCTGTCTGTCTGTCTGTCTGTCTGTCTGTCTGTCTGTCTGTCTGTCTGTCTGTCTGTCTGTCTGTCTGTCTGTCTGTCTGTCTGTCTGTCTGTCTGTCTGTCTGTCTGTCTGTCTGTCTGTCTGTCTGTCTGTCTGTCTGTCTGTCTGTCTGTCTGTCTGTCTGTCTGTCTGTCTGTCTGTCTGTCTGTCTGTCTGTCTGTCTGTCTGTCTGTCTGTCTGTCTGTCTGTCTGTCTGTCTGTCTGTCTGTCTGTCTGTCTGTCTGTCTGTCTGTCTGTCTGTCTGTCTGTCTGTCTGTCTGTCTGTCTGTCTGTCTGTCTGTCTGTCTGTCTGTCTGTCTGTCTGTCTGTCTGTCTGTCTGTCTGTCTGTCTGTCTGTCTGTCTGTCTGTCTGTCTGTCTGTCTGTCTGTCTGTCTGTCTGTCTGTCTGTCTGTCTGTCTGTCTGTCTGTCTGTCTGTCTGTCTGTCTGTCTGTCTGTCTGTCTGTCTGTCTGTCTGTCTGTCTGTCTGTCTGTCTGTCTGTCTGTCTGTCTGTCTGTCTGTCTGTCTGTCTGTCTGTCTGTCTGTCTGTCTGTCTGTCTGTCTGTCTGTCTGTCTGTCTGTCTGTCTGTCTGTCTGTCTGTCTGTCTGTCTGTCTGTCTGTCTGTCTGTCTGTCTGTCTGTCTGTCTGTCTGTCTGTCTGTCTGTCTGTCTGTCTGTCTGTCTGTCTGTCTGTCTGTCTGTCTGTCTGTCTGTCTGTCTGTCTGTCTGTCTGTCTGTCTGTCTGTCTGTCTGTCTGTCTGTCTGTCTGTCTGTCTGTCTGTCTGTCTGTCTGTCTGTCTGTCTGTCTGTCTGTCTGTCTGTCTGTCTGTCTGTCTGTCTGTCTGTCTGTCTGTCTGTCTGTCTGTCTGTCTGTCTGTCTGTCTGTCTGTCTGTCTGTCTGTCTGTCTGTCTGTCTGTCTGTCTGTCTGTCTGTCTGTCTGTCTGTCTGTCTGTCTGTCTGTCTGTCTGTCTGTCTGTCTGTCTGTCTGTCTGTCTGTCTGTCTGTCTGTCTGTCTGTCTGTCTGTCTGTCTGTCTGTCTGTCTGTCTGTCTGTCTGTCTGTCTGTCTGTCTGTCTGTCTGTCTGTCTGTCTGTCTGTCTGTCTGTCTGTCTGTCTGTCTGTCTGTCTGTCTGTCTGTCTGTCTGTCTGTCTGTCTGTCTGTCTGTCTGTCTGTCTGTCTGTCTGTCTGTCTGTCTGTCTGTCTGTCTGTCTGTCTGTCTGTCTGTCTGTCTGTCTGTCTGTCTGTCTGTCTGTCTGTCTGTCTGTCTGTCTGTCTGTCTGTCTGTCTGTCTGTCTGTCTGTCTGTCTGTCTGTCTGTCTGTCTGTCTGTCTGTCTGTCTGTCTGTCTGTCTGTCTGTCTGTCTGTCTGTCTGTCTGTCTGTCTGTCTGTCTGTCTGTCTGTCTGTCTGTCTGTCTGTCTGTCTGTCTGTCTGTCTGTCTGTCTGTCTGTCTGTCTGTCTGTCTGTCTGTCTGTCTGTCTGTCTGTCTGTCTGTCTGTCTGTCTGTCTGTCTGTCTGTCTGTCTGTCTGTCTGTCTGTCTGTCTGTCTGTCTGTCTGTCTGTCTCTCTCCGCTTACGGTGGGGGGAGGAAAAGAAGATTTATAATTTGTATGATTTCTACAACCTCCTCCTCCTCCTCCTCCTCCTCCTCCTCCTCCTCCTCCTCCTCCTCCTCCTCCTCCTCCTCCTCCTCCTCCTCCTCCTCCTCCTCCTCCTCCTCCTCCTCCTCCTCCTCCTCCTCCTCCTCCTCCTCCTCCTCCTCCTCCTCCTCCTCCTCCTCCTCCTCCTCCTCCTCCTCCTCCTCCTCCTCCTCCTCCTCCTCCTCCTCCTCCTCCTCCTCCTCCTCCTCCTCCTCCTCCTCCTCCTCCTCCTCCTCCTCCTCCTCCTCCTCCTCCTCCTCCTCCTCCTCCTCCTCCTCCTCCTCCTCCTCCTCCTCCTCCTCCTCCTCCTCCTCCTCCTCCTCCTCCTCCTCCTCCTCCTCCTCCTCCTCCTCCTCCTCCTCCTCCTCCTCCTCCTCCTCCTCCTCCTCCTCCTCCTCCTCCTCCTCCTCCTCCTCCTCCTCCTCCTCCTCCTCCTCCTCCTCCTCCTCCTCCTCCTCCTCCTCCTCCTCCTCCTCCTCCTCCTCCTCCTCCTCCTCCTCCTCCTCCTCCTCCTCCTCCTCCTCCTCCTCCTCCTCCTCCTCCTCCTCCTCCTCCTCCTCCTCCTCCTCCTCCTCCTCCTCCTCCTCCTCCTCCTCCTCCTCCTCCTCCTCCTCCTCCTCCTCCTCCTCCTCCTCCTCCTCCTCCTCCTCCTCCTCCTCCTCCTCCTCCTCCTCCTCCTCCTCCTCCTCCTCCTCCTCCTCCTCCTCCTCCTCCTCCTCCTCCTCCTCCTCCTCCTCCTCCTCCTCCTCCTCCTCCTCCTCCTCCTCCTCCTCCTCCTCCTCCTCCTCCTCCTCCTCCTCCTCCTCCTCCTCCTCCTCCTCCTCCTCCTCCTCCTCCTCCTCCTCCTCCTCCTCCTCCTCCTCCTCCTCCTCCTCCTCCTCCTCCTCCTCCTCCTCCTCCTCCTCCTCCTCCTCCTCCTCCTCCTCCTCCACCACCCCCTCCTCCTCCTCTTCCTCCTCCACCACCTTCACCACTACCACCCCCTGCTCCTCCTCCTCTTCCTACAAACACCACATCGCACGCCACCATCGACACCATCGATACACCATCACTCTCCTTGACATCATCAGCACCGGTTCCATGATGACCTCCTCACTCTCAGGCCAAAGAGCCATTAGTCAACTTCACGCGATAACCTCGATATATTTTACCTCTTGTGAGAAATCTCTTCTGTGGTTTTCGTATCCCGACGGCGCAGAAGGAAATTGAAAGTGTGTGCAAGCTGATACCCTTTGATTAATTTGAGAGATATGAATGGAATGAGTCTCTTTTCTATGTATATACTTTATTTTGTCTTTGTCCCTGTCTGTTTTTCTTGTTATTTGTTTTTATATTTGCCTGTCTGCCTGCCTGCCTGCCTGTCTGTCTGTCTGGCTGTCTGTCTCTCTCCGCTTACGGTGGGGGGAGGAAAAGAAGATTTATAATTTGTATGATTTCTACAAATTTACAAAGAACTGGCGGGTCTTTTCCGTTTGGCGTACAGCGCTAAATGTAATTTTAATATATATTTTTCTATGTATTTTTGTCCGTAGAATCAGAATATCACATTATTTTTTTTGAAGTTTTTTTCTTCCTATCTCTTACTGAAGGTTAGGGGTTAGGTTAGGTTAGGGGTTAGGTTAGGTTAGGTTAGGTTAGGGGTTAGGTTAGGTTAGGGGTTGGGTTAGGTTAGGTTAGGGGTTGGGTTGGGTTAGGTTAGGTTAGGTTAGGTTAAGTTAGGGGTTAGGTTAGGTTAGGTTATTTTGTAATATCCACTGTAAGTTAACATTACTTTTCTTCTCCATGATTTCACTCTGAAAATACAGAAATATGTATTAGATAGGGAGAAAATAACTTCAAAGGAAAATAACTTAAAAACTGTTCGTTTCTCCATAAAACGGTTGTCATATTCGGATTCTACGGACAAAAATACATAAGAAAATCTGTATTAAAATTAATTTTAGCGCTGTACGCCAAACGGAAAAGATCCGAACTGGCTCTCTCCCTGATGACCTGCACATTCCCCTGGTCAATACCTCTGGAACATCACATATTGTCACTCTGGAACCTTACCAGATTCCAAAGGGCAAGAATGGGAATCGTAATGGTTCCTGAGCTCCGAAACCAGGTAAGGAGAAAAGTCCTCCTCAATCCATTAAGGAAATCTTACCTGGTAAATATAAAAGTGTGTCATATAGTAAATACCTAGTAGGGAAGACCATGGACCTTGATATTTTTGAAGTACATCGGAAGATTGTTGAGGCATGTCAACATGATCCTCAACAGAGAGATAGTAACCTGATAGTTGAAGTTTCATCACCAGACGAGAGTGACCATTTGCGTGCGATATGCGACATTCCTGGGGCTCAAATCTCATGTTCTCCTCACAAAACACTTAACCAGAGTAAGGGAATGGTATTTTCTCGAGGCATGATGAGGTATTCTGAGGAGATACTGTTAGAAGAACTAAAGAATTTTAATGTAGTGGCAGTAAAACGTTTCAAGAAGAGAGATAACTCTCCTTCTAACTTTTTAAATGTTAGTCCTTCCTGGATCAGTTAGGTTGGCATGGTACCATCACAAGGTAAAGCCATATGTGGCCAACCCTATGCAGTACTTCCACTGCCAAGTTTATGGCCATGGAACAACCAAGAGTGTGTGTAAAGTGTGGTACAACAGGTCATCAAGGAGATGACAACTGTCCAGGTCCAATATGCTGTTACCACTGCAAAGAAGATCATGAAGCTTATTGTGAGCAATGTAAAAGTTCGAAAAAGAAGTATTGGTAATAAGAAGCAAGGAGAAACTTAGTTTTGCAGGAGCAAAGCTACGTGCCCGTGTGATTTTTGCACAGTCAGGTAAGTCCTTTACCTCAGTTCTAGCCCATCCTCCTTCCTGCCATTTCTTACCCTCCAATACTTCTAACACCACACTCTGCCACTACCTTTAAAAATCAGTCCTCAAATACTGAAACTGCCTCTGTTGAGTGAGGGGTCTGTTGAGGAGACTCCTCCCCCCAAAGTAAGGTCTTTGGAGCCATCAGTTAAGGCTCCAGAGGCCTCATTGGTGACAGCTCCAACTGCCACTACATCCACCGGGGCCTCTGCTTCTAGGCAGAATGCCTAGAAGCCCTTTGCCCGGGCAGAGGAATCCTGAGCCTGTTTAAAAGACTCCTCATAGAGGGGTGGGGATGGGAGGGGGGGGGGGAGGGAGCCATCAGGCAGGGCTTCAGAGACCTCAACGGAGACAGCCCCAGCTGCCACCACATCCATAGGGGTCTCCGCTGCTAGACAGAATGCTCCTGAACCAAAGGCTCAGGTACGTTCTTTGCCCAAACAAAGAGCCTGTCCATAGGAAGCCTGTGAAAACTAGTTTCACAGGTAAACGACCCATCAAAAGGTACTTCCAAGATGCTGGAAAGGGACAGCCTAAAGGTGTGGGGCGGGCCTTAACCACAGGTGCTGCCAAACACCTTATGAAGTAGTTTGTTAACGTAAAGAACTGGATATCCTAATCCACTGGAACTGTCAGGAAATTCATGCAAAATGGAAAGAACAACATTTGATAGTTTCATGTTATCTAGTTTGTGTATGCCTACAAGAGATTTACCTGAGAGGATTCCAAGTTCAAGCCCATTATGGAACCTTTGATAATGGACCTCATGGAGGAATAGCAGTGATGGTATGTCAGGATATTTTCTTCCAGGCCATCCACCTGCAGACGACACTGCAGGTTAAGGCTGTGATAATTGGGCACAGAAGGCTGACTCATGCGCCGATGATGGCTAAAAGTGGAGAGCCATTACCGGTCGCACATGTAACGGAAAGACATTCTCAAACAAAAGACGTATGTACTTGTCTCCCCATATACACTGAAAAAATGTATTGGGGGAGGATTTTGGCAGAGGAGATCTTATTAGTTTCCTAAAGGAGCCTAAAATGTTCAATAGAATTTAAATATGCATAATGTTTATGCAATAATTTTATACGTTCAGAGTATAACATTTGTGCTTTGATTTTTAATATAATATTCATTGATAGGTTTTAACGTTTTAAATATTTTAACGTTTCAATCTAATCAATTAATCAATCAATCTCTCTGTCTGTCTGTCTGCTTGTAAGTATGTACCTGTTCATTTGTCTATCTATCTGTCTATCTGATTATCTATTATATATTACATATGATATTATGTATATGTATATATATACACATACATACATATATATATATATATATATATATATATATATATATATATACATATATACATATATATGTATGTATATATATACATATATATATGTGTATATAAAAAAAATATATATGCATACACACACACACACACACACACACACACACACACACACACATATATATATATAT
>NC_061830.1:14612213-14614713 GCF_019202785.1 Penaeus chinensis
AGTTATCTTTTTACGTGCTGACATCAGTGCAAGCCAATCTTGAATCTCCCTCATCACTGGATGTGATGAGTTTAAGCTCTTGATTGCACTACGAGAGTCACAATATATTACAACGGAATGGTTTGTAAGATCTCTAGTCACCTTGACCGCTGCAAGGATGGCATGTAACTCTGCAGTGAAAATCGAGGCTGATCGAGAAAGACTGCCAAATGCATTCTTTCTTCTACTCACTGCTGCAAAGCCCAAACCATTTTCGGATTGCGGACCATCTGTATATGTTGTATATGATCCTTGGTACTTAGAAGTGTGTTAAAGAAATCTCTCTCTGACTTCTGCTTCGGATCTCTCCCCTTTCCCAATTCCAACCAAATCCAGCTCGACTTGATTAGTCCAAGAAGTTCTGGCGGTTGGGAAGTTCCAACAGCCAGAACCTTTGTGAGATTTAAATTAAGATCTACGAGATTCCTCATTCTCCTACCATAGGATTGGCTATCCTCAAGGGGGTTGAAAACTAATCTGGATGTAGGAGATCCCGGAATCCTTAGTAGTCTCGTGTAGTAAATCAGGTTCATGTAGTCCCGGCGTAATGAAAGAGGTAGTTCTCCACTCTTGACATACAGGGACTCCACAGGTAAAGACCTATAAGCCCCTATACAGATTCTGAGAGCTTCATTATGGACCGAGTTCAACATCCGGAGAACAGTAGGAGTTTCATCCATAGTCAAGTTTACTACGAATAAGTGCTCGGTAAAGCCGCAGAAGCTTTGTGCGGTCTGCACCCCAAGATAGGTGTGAAAAAATACTAAGTGTTCTGGTAGCTTTCACCTTTAACTGTTTAATGTGAGGCACCCATGTAAGCCATGAGTTAAAAAATAGACCCAAGTACTTTACCTCTTGGACAAAATGTAGTGGGTTTGCTCCTAAATTGAGGGAAGGATGGAACTTTCCTCGTTTGTGGAAATGCATAGCTATGGTCTTACTTGGAGAAAACTTGAACCCATGGTATGTTGCCCATTGCAGAACCTGATTTTTTGTAGTCTGCATGTGTCCTTGCACATCCTGTAAGCTTCCTCCTGAGCAGCACAGTGTAAAGTCATCCACATACAGACTACATGAGACAGCATTTTACAATGTCATTTATAGCAATGGCAAACAGGGTCACACTTAAGACACTCCCTTGTGGGACCCCTTCCAGCTGATCTTCCAGGTTAGAGAAGCTGTTTCCCACCCTCACTCTAAACTTCCTGTTAGGGAGGAAGCTTTGTATGAAAGTAGGCAATGTTCCTCTTAAGCTAATGTCATACAGCTTCATGTGTATGCCGTGCTTCCAAGTAGTATCATAAGCCTTTTCAAGGTCAAAGAAGACTGCTAACATATGACGTCGCTGTGTAAAAGAATTCTCTATTGCAGTTTCCATCCTCACAAGTGCATCTGTGGTCGATCTCAGTTTTCTAAACACATATTGATATGGGGTCAGCACGTTTTCCTTTTCTAGCAGCCATGTCAACCTGAAGTTTACCATTTTCTCCATCAACTTGCAGATGCAGTTGGTGAGAAAAATTGGTCCATAATTCCCTGATATAGAAGCATCCTTGCCAAGTTTAGGGACAGGTATGATTATAGCTCCTTTCCATGTGGATGGAACTGTGCCCTCCATATAGATCCTATTGAATAGATCCAACAGGAACGTTTGGGAACTCACCGGTAAGTGAGATCTCATTTATGAATGGAATATCGTCACTTCCTGGGGCAGTCTTACGACAGAGCTGCAAAGTAGAGTCCATCTCCTTGCGCAAAAATGGCAAGTTGTATGGAAATTCTGCTGCAGTGCTACTGAAGAACGACACTGGGTGTCGTTCCTGTTCAGCCCGAAGAGTGGAGAATCGGGCAGTGTAAGATGCTCCAAAGGAGATCTCTGCCATGGATTTTGCCAGCTCATTTGCAACATCTGTTTTGTCTGTCAGGATTATACCATCTATTTTCAGAGCAGGTGGTGATATGGATGTGCTCTTTCCAGCAATCTTACGCACCTTGTCCCATATCCTTGCTAAGGGGGTCCCAGAGTTAATTAAGGAGACATACTGCCTCCAATATGTCCACCTAGCCTCCTTTAGCACTTGCCTGGCCTTGGCTCGGGAATTGATGCTTCTGATGCAAGGTGAATTCGTGATGTGAAGTGATTAACAGTATCTTGAACACTGGAAATCATTCACAGATCCTTGCAATACTGCATTTGGAGCCCGGCCTGGTGGCTCCAAAGACCCGACTCAATGAAGAGTCTTTTGTACAGGCTCAGGATTCCTCTGCCTGTTCAAAGGGCATACCTGAGCTTTTACTTCAGGGGGATTCTGCCTAGCAGTAGAGGCCCCTGTGGATGTGATGGCAGCTGAAGCTGTCACCGATGAAGCCTCTGGAGCCTTATCTGATGGCTCCAAAGACCAAAGGAGGATTCTCCTCAATAGACCCTTCACTCCTACTCCGTTTCTGGTGGAACAACTCA
>NC_061830.1:14619713-14624713 GCF_019202785.1 Penaeus chinensis
TTACTATTATTATTAGTCACCATTATTATAATTATCATTGCTATAATTATTATTATTATCATTATTATTATTATTATAGTCATTATTATTGTTGTTGTTGTTGTTGTTATTACTATTATTTATATTATTTCATCATTATTATTATATTAATCATTATCATTATTGCAATTATTATTTCCATCACTCTCATTATTATTATTTTTGTTATTACTATTGTTATTCTTATAATTACGATTATTATTATTATTATTATTATTGTTATTCTCCTTTATCATTATCATTTCATTTACCATTGTTATTATCATCATCATCATCATCATCATCATCAATCATCATCATCATTATCATCATCATTATTGTTATTGATATTATTAATATTATTATTATCATTATTATAATTATTATTATCATTATTATAATTATTATTATCATTATTATTATTATCGTTATGTTAGTGTAGAGGGCGAACGTCCTGCAGTTCTTGGACGAACTCACATTCCCTTATTCTACATAGGGAGAGATCTCGTCCATTCTTCCGCCCACTTCATTGCCCTCCATATACTGTTTCAGATATCGGACAGCAGTTCAGTGCTTTTGATGCCAATGTATTTTAGGAGCTCTTTGGAATGTCCTCAACGCCAGTTATTCCGGTTTTGGTCTAACTTAGTATCGATGCCAGCATCCGGTTGTCCTCGCTCGCGGGCTCGTATGCAAGAATCGCTTGTGCCACACACACACAATATATATATATATATATATATATATATATATATATGTGTGTGTGTGTGTGTGTGTGTGTGTGTGTGTGTGTGTGTGTGTGTATATATACATATATATATATATATATATATATATATATATATATATATATATATATATGTATGTATATATGAATATCTATATCTAAATGTATATCTATATCTATATCTATACGAGTACATCTATATCTATATCTATATCCATCTAACCATCTATCTATATATCTATCTGTATATATGTATATATAAAATCATCCATTTATCTATTCATCTATCTATCTATCTACTTATATATATATATATATATATATATATATATATATATATATATGTGTATACCTATATGTATAAAGTCATTCATGTACGTTTCTATGTTGTAGACACTCGAAGGCTTAGTCATCATCACGTGAACAACACGAGGGCGAAGCGGATGCTACATGAAAGGGTAAACAAACAAGCTAGGACGAGACGACAAAAAGAGAATAATATCGCGAAGATTTGCAGTGGATTCCATACAAAAAATACGGTCAAGAGGACAAGACACAGATGAAAAAAACAGAAGCGCCCGATGACTCAAAGTGGCGAGATCATCACGTGACAGAGGGTGACAGAGGGTGACAATGTTAGAAGTTATAAACAGTGTCAAAAATGTGCTGGGATATAGAAAAGTCCTGATGCGGGTATGTTTTCAATTATCATTATTATTGTTATTGATATTATGGGCCAACAGAAGCAAAAACGAAATCATATGTGCGAAACAACAAGCAGTTCTAATCGATCGCAAAAAAAATCATAGTGAATCAGTTTGGAAACAAGATATGAACTCGGATGGCAGGTAGAAAATGTTAGAAGTTATAAACAGTGTCAAAAATGTGCTGGGATATAGAAAGGTCCTGATGCGGGTATGTTTCCAATTATAAGAAATAATTAAATGATAACCACCAAGGGCGTGACCGGAGTCCAAGGGTCCACGACAAAAGCGGAAGCAACCATAAGGGATGATGAAAGTTATTAAATATTGATCTCGCTTCTCTAAAGGTATCTGCCAATAGCCATATAAGGCATCCAAGGTGGAAAAGTACAGCGCCTTAGGGTTGATACGACGTACAGCATCATGAGGCGTCAGTGTGGGATGGGCAGGGCGGAGCACTTGACTGTTGAGTTTGGTGAGGTCAACAGTTATCCTGACACCTCCATTAGGCTTAGCTACAGCCACTAAGGGGTGACACCATTGTGATAGTTCATCACCTGCCGGAGTAATGATACCCTGAGCGACCATCGAGTCCAACTCTGTCTTGACTTCATCCCGTCAGGCAAGGGGAATTTCTAGGGGCGTGTGCACAGCATATGGTTTGGCATTTTTCTTTACGAAGATCCTCATAGGGAGTCCACACATCTCCTTGAGCTTCGTACCCTGTAGGAACGTCTGAAAATTATCGGAAGGAAAACTTCTTAGCCTCATCTGGGGATGCAGTGAGTGGAGGAGGTCTTGGGGGATGTAAAGGGAACTGTTGTGATGGTAGAGGTAGGGGTGGCTGGTGGCATGTGGCCTCCTTGGGTGGCACTGAATGGTGATCAGGCATAACTCAGGAAGTTGTAACAATTCTTGCTACCTCTACAGGTTGAACTGTTTGCAGGATTTTACTGGGAACGCGTTTGCCATGCCGACAGCAGAGGTCGTGGTAAAAAACTCAACACATTTATCCAACTCTGTATGGTGACTGTACCATACGACATGCTAGCATATAATGATCCAAGGACAGTGCAGTTCATATGCGACCCATCAGGATTATGCAGTCTGAAGTCTGTAGATGTGTCCAGATTGTCTGTGGTTAATCCTAGAGACTCGAGAAGGGTAACATCCATCACGGTTGTATCAGATCCTGTGTATGCTGAAGTCTCCTGACTTCACTAACAATCTTATTGTTGGAGATGCAGGGCCTACACGGGATTCAGTTTCAACAGCGCAGACTTTGGCTATGCTGTGTGAAACTTGGGAACCTGAGAGAACATTCCCTTGTGGGGGTGGCATCATTTTCTTTTTTGGTGACTGACAACATCTGGCAAAGTGACCTACTTTGCCACAGGTACGGCACTTCTTTTTGATATGTGACCTGTATCCACATTGGTCACAAAGTTCTTTTGGCTTTGGTTGTGGAGACTTGGGAGGGCAACTGGTGGCTTTTCGGCGGGGTTCTTCACCGCTACCCCTAGCAGCTCGCCGCTAGTTCTGTTTATAAACAGACACTGCACGTGTAGCTGGTTGCAATGGGCATAGTTCTTGGGTGGTTGACTCTGCAGCCTCACGAGACTTGCATACAATTATTACGTCATCAAGGGTAGCGTCGGACTTCATTGCTAACAGACGTAGTTTGTTCTCTTCATCTTGCACACCTATCAAGATAGCATGCTTGATTTAGGTCTCAATACAAGCATTGCACATCATCTGAAGCTTGCTTTAGGTGACACATAAAAATTGGTAAATTTCTCATTCTTTTGGTATCGAACGAAGTCCTCCATCAGAGGCAAATCTGAAGCTGGAGACACGCCTAAACTATGTTCCAGTGCTCCTCTCATGTCAGCAGATATGCACGCACGTAAGGGTATTAAATGCTTATGGTGAGACAGGCTATGCAGGTCAATCATGACGGCATAGTCATATCAACCGTTGTCTCCATTCTTTGTGCGACCGAAAAGTAATGTCTTGGGCGAGGGGTGGGGAAAGTTGGACTGAAGCCTTCAGTGGTGGAGTATCTGACGAAGGCGCCGAAGCCGGAAGGTCCGTGGCGACAGCAGGCTGTGGTCCTGCAGTCTTCGCGGGAGTAGGAGACGTGGTGAGGGCAGCAAACAGCTGTAAGAATCGTTGTTCCTCAGCCTTGCTTTTCTGCTCGTCGTCCTCTCTTCTACGTCTGTCTTCCTCCTGTCTTCGCCTGTCTTCCTCCTGTCGTCGTCGTTCCGAGTCCTCTTGTCAACGTTGTGTTTCCGCCTGTTTCTCCTCTTCCACCTCTTGCCGCCATATTTCCATCATTTGCGATAATATATCCATGGATATATTAGCTGGCTGTGCTTCTGGTGGCGACGTCGATAGAAGAGACGGCGTGACTTCCTCTTGTGTAGCCGCTGCTTTCGTCTTAGCATTTTGGTATATATGAAGTATATTCTATGTATCTGGTTGTTCGGAGTTTACTAATGGCGCCTCGCAGACGGACGCCGCGGCGTCAGAGCTGTTGGGCACGGTCGGCCAATCCTGGAGCTGGACGTCACGAAGGGGCGGAGCTTCGTTTTTCTGGCTGTGTGGTACGGCGAGAACGCCAGTGCAGCTTCAGAAAGAATGCGTGTTGGTGTAGAGCATAGCTCTGGCCAAAATGACTAAAAATGCGGAGGAATAAAGTGACAGCTGCATTCTCTGCTCACAATACACCACAAGAGTTCACTGCACTTCACTAACACCACACAAGTCACTCAGACACTTCTCAAAATGAGGGTAGTCACTTAACACGAAGCCGCTGCATCGCTGGGTCACACTGCCGGTTCATCTCTATACTGTCTTTTCACAGAAAATCACTGCGCCATGTGGGTGTGGGATGTCCACAGAATGTCTATCAGAAGTGGATAGATAAAATCGCGTAAATCCTTTGGTAATATATTGACAGGAGAGACAAGATACACGAGGGTCTGAACTGACGTACATCCGTCTCGTACCGTGGTGACAGTGCGACTGGCTTCTGTGTTAAATAATAACAGTGATGCCATATCATTGTTCCATACACAGTTCGTTCACTGATACGATTCACATATATACACACACATTTTTCTCTTAGTATGATATTTAATTCGCTGATCATGTTTATAATAATTTAACTATTTGCTTGTATATTGATCATGATTATTTTGTGTAATATTTAATCCATTTATCAGCTTTGAGACATTGAATGATTAATTACTTTAACAATGATGTTTTGTATTAATATATTTAATTCATGAAGATATAAAGTAATTTTGAATATTGTTGATTTTGTTTTCATCAAGTTTCATTATTGATAATTATATAACAGTGAGTCATAACTGTCTAGTTGTTTTTAATGAGTTAAGAACAATATTCATATCTTGTCTATTTTGTTTTATTCCACGTAAAGCTTGGTATTGTAATTTGATTATATTGCATTGATAATATTCAGTTAATCAATTTCTTTGGCAAAGATTTAACTCAACCTTTGAACTGCACTAATTAATAATAATTAT
>NC_061830.1:14629713-14632213 GCF_019202785.1 Penaeus chinensis
TAGGAGAATTTAAATCTCACTAAAGATCTGGCTGTTGGAACTCCACTTGGACCAATCAAGTTGAGCTAGATTTGACTTTGGTCGGAATTGGGAAAGGGGAGGGATCCGAAGCAGAAATCAGAGAGAGATTTCTTCAATACAGTTCTAAGTACCAAGGATCAGATGCAATATATACACTGATGGTTAAAAATCTGAAAATGGTGTGGGCTTTGCAGGAGTGAGCAGAAGGAAGACTGCATTTGGCAGTCTTTCTCTATCAGCCTCGATCTTCACTGCAGAGTTACATGCCATCCTTGCAGCAGTCAAGATGACTAGAGATCTGACGAACAAAGTTTAAAGTTAAAGTTTTAAAGTTTATTTGATTCCATTTGTTACAATGGATATTCTTGGTGTTACATACTGTCTGTTTAATTTTGCTTCTAAGCTATCCCCTGTGTGCAAGGAATGGCCGGGGTTACCATCCACTGGCGACGAGGAAATTGAACGCAGGTCAGCAAGATTGCTAGACGAGATCGCTACCGCTGCACCACACAGCACACAGCACAAGTCTATTGTAATATATTGTGACTCTCGTAGTGCCTTGCAAGCAATTTAGAGTTTAAACTCATCACATCCAGTGGTGAGGGAGGTTCAAGATTGGCTTGCACTGATGTCAGCACGTAAAAAGATAACTCTGTGTTGGGTGCTAGCACATCTTGGTATCAGTGGGAATGAACGAGCTGATCGGAAGGCCACGGCAACTTCCGCTCAGCCCTGTGATGTTCGTTTTCCTCTCCATCACAATGACTTGAAACCCAGCATCAGTTGTCATCGTGATAAATGGAAGGATCAAAAGAGGCATACCTCTAAAAACAAACTGCGAGAGATTAGAGATGACCTTGGCAGTTGAGTTACCAGCATCCATCCCAACCGACAAGTAGAAGTTGTATTAACAAGGCTGAGAATCGTGCACACAAGACTGACTCATGGGCCGATGATGGCTAAAAGTGAAGTACATGTAGTGGAAAGTTGTGCAACATTCCCAGACCAAAGACGTAGGTACTTGTTTCCCCCATATACACAGAAAAATATATTGGGGGAGGATTGTGTCATAGAAGGTTCATTAGTTTTCTTAGGGAAATTAATATTTTCAATAAAATTTAACTATGCATAATGTTTACGCAATAATTTTATACATTTAGAGCATAATGTTTATGCTTTGATTTTTTATATACTATTTATTGTTATTTATGACATTTATTGATAGATTTTTAACATTTTAGATATTTAAATATTTCAGTCTAACAAGGTGTTCGCCGTTAATGACCTTAGCTGTTGACGCGGCAGATAATTTTGAATAATCAATTAATCAATCGTTCGTCGTCCTCTTTTCATCTTCCTATTTTTAGTATTATTATTATTTCCGTTCCCCTTTATTTCCCTTTCTCCTCGTGCGCCTTAACGGTTACATAAAAAAACAAAACACCAAAGAATATCAAGCTGCATTTCCTTTGATGCGGGATAATGCCAGTCGAGAAGCAAATATAGGCAAGGTTAGTCGCAAAACAGCGAATGTTCAGATGTTTCATAGCTTTGTCAACTGGTGCAAGAAAGGACACATGTTATAGCGAGTTTGTGCCACGTCTATATATTTTAGACGATAAAATAAATTGTCCGGTTTTCATTTATTTCGAGGAGAATGGAAAATAAATAAGCATTTGTTGAGAGTGAAAGAGAAAATGGTACACAGAGGAGACTTAAAGAAAAGTGAGCATCAGAAATGGGGGAAGAATAGATATATTGCTAAATGTAAAGTTAGACACACACACACACACACACACACACACACACACACACACACACACACACACACACATATATATATCCTTCACGTGTCGGTGTGCCAAATGAGAGTATAATATTAACCAGTGAGTATTCGTGTATTTCTGAATACTTGCATGCGCGCGTTCCTCTTTTATAACATCACATCAGCTGGCTGACAGTCCTCCAGGGCGGCTGTCCTGTAAGCCCGAAATGTGTATAAAAAATATTCGAGTATGAAAGCCCCATCGCCTTTCAGTTGTGATTAGCTTCGGAAGTGATTTGATGAGAAACCTTTCTGTTTTGTGGATTACTCATTCTCTGTGCTTTTTTAATCCCACCATTGATTAGTACTTGGGTTAATGCCTGCTGTCGTTATTGGATTGATAAACGCTGCAGGAGAAGATCAAAATCTCTCGATTAAATGAAAATCGGTATTCCATGATTTGATTAGAATCGTAATCGTAAAACTAAAGGGTAAACTCAGGTAACACAGTTGATTAGATACAGCAATCAAGAATAATTTAGTAAACTCTCATTGCCTCTTAACAGTACATGGATATATATATATATATATATATATATATATATATATATATATATATACTTTTTAATACCTATGAAAATGTATGAGTGAAATATTATTTTACGAAGATTCCGTTTCCAGTATGCTTGAGTTATGATTTACATGTCTTTTCCT
>NC_061830.1:14639713-14644713 GCF_019202785.1 Penaeus chinensis
GAATAAAAAAAAAAAAAATGTTAGATCGTGTCAATTATGAAACCGGGAATACAACTAAATATATAAAAGAAAATAAATGAATAAAGACTTGGAAAATCTTGATAGATGTATCAGACTTGAACATTGATCTTTGATAAGAATTTGCTTATATATGTATATACATATACATGTATGTATGTATGTATAAATGTATATACAGACACATATGTAAATATATATATATATATATATATATATATATATATATATATATATGTATGTATACATATGTATGTATGTGTTTATATATATGTGTATATATGTAAGTATATATATATATATATATATATAGATAGATAGATAGATAGATAGATAGACAGATAGATAGATAAATAGATTGATGGATAGATAAATAGATAGATGGATAGAAAAAATAGATAGATAGATAGATGAATAAATAAATGTATGTATATGTATATAAATATATATACATATATCTGCATATGTATGTATATATGTATATATATGTATATCCACACATATATAAATATATATATATATATATATATATATGTATGTATGTATAATTATGTATACATATGTATATATAGATAGATAGACAGATAGATATATAGATAGATAAACAGATAAATAAATAAATAGATCGATAGATAGATAGATAGATTGATGAATAGATAGATATATAAGTATATGTATATATGAACCGCATTCATGTTAACAAATGTAGAAAAGGTATGAATGAGAATGAATATCTTCACAATACAAGAGATGTATTTGACCGGTTTCGATTCTATCTTCGTCAGAAATACATACATTAAGGGAAATACAGAGTATATATATATGAGACATGAGGTGATGAACTACCGGACGACTGTGACCTCCTACTTGTTGTTCGTATAATTGCAGCTGCGACCTTGGATAGTTTGAATCTACCCGACGCTGCGTTGATGCTTTTCTCAGTCGCGATGTAGGCAGCTTCCATGACCTTCCTTTTCTGTATGTACAGTCCTCTATGGACTATTTTTGCTTCCTTTCAATTGGGTAGATGTCCAGCTTCAGCTATATGTACCACCATGGCGTTGGAAGTCCTATGGTGACGGATGTCAGCTTGATGTTCGCTGATCCTGGTGCTGAAACCCCGGCCTGTTTCACCTTAGTATGCTGTATCGCAACTGCTGTAGGGTATGCGATATACAGCACTGTTAGGGTTGCTTCTGAGCTGCTTCTTGCCCCGTATCATGTCATGTATCTTTTTCCCGGATGTGCTGGCGATTTTGACAGTATTGCCAAAGTAACTGCTAATCGTCTGGGAAATGTTACACGACGGTAATACGAGAAAATCATTAGAAGAAGGTGCAGGGTTTGGTTTTGTGAGTATAATCTCCGCCTTCTTTCTGAGGTTTAGTAGGAAGCCTCTGGGGTATTTATGATTCATAAAGGAATTAATTATATAGGCAACCTCATCCTCAAGAAATTCGGGGCTGCAGATCCTCAGTGCTCTGAGGAAGAAGCCGATTACAACGCCAGATTTTGTTTTGTTGCTGTGGGTGGAGTAGTAATGGATATAATCCTTTTTATTGGCAGGCTTCCTGTACATAGAGAAACGTAGGCCGTTGTCACCCCGATGAATCAGTGTCCAAAAAAGGTAATTTCTGATCCTCTTCCTCCTCCACGGTGAACTGGATTTTCTCGTGGACGGAGTTAAGTCGCGTTAGTATGTTTAATGCTTGCCGATTATATCCTTATAATAGGATTGTGTCATATATATATATATATATATATATATATATATATATATAAATATAAATATAAATATAAATATAAATATATATATATATATATATATATATATATATATATATATATATATATATATATATATATATATATATATATATATATATATATATATATGTATTATGGATATATATATATTACATATATGCGTATACATATATGCATATATATATGTATATATATATATATATATATATATATATATATATATATATATATATATATGTATATGTATACATATATATATATATATATATATATATATATATATGTGTATATATATATGTACTTATATATATATATATATATATATATATATATATATATGCACACACACACACACACACACACACACACACACACACACACACACACACACACACACACACACACACACACACACTCACACACAAACACAAACACACACAAACGAACACAAACGTGTGTGTTTATGTATGTATGTATATAAACACACACGTGTGTACTTGTGTGTGTTTCCTCTTACAACTATAGTTTTGTTCCTTTTTCCCTTTACTTTCCTCTCCTTTCCTTTACTTTCCGGAGTCCATGATCCAGCAAATAATGACTGACACGTAATCTACTTCACCTAAATGAGTTGTTCCGCTTGACCTTCGCGACGATCCAATTATTGAAGATAATGCCTATAGAGACCTATCACTCTCGGCCACAAATCGAGGTGACACAATAATCAGCTAATTATCGCTTGTAACAGGATTTCCGCCCGACCGACAGTGGGGAGATGTGCCTTGATAAATTAATGCTAATAGATATAGAAATGTCTATCGTGATTGTGTCAAATGGTTTGAGTAACGAGATGTGTCTACAGCAAGAGGAATAATAATATGACTTTTAAGGAAAAAACTACTTGAGAAGAAAGACAATATTTATAGACTGTATTTTGTAAATACATATATGTATATGTATATATACATACATACATACATACATACATACATACATATATATGTATATATATTTATTTATTTAAACACTTCGTTCTGGCTACTCTCTCGACAGATTAGATGCAAAGCAATGCAATGAGCTCTTGTCCTTGACTTGTATTATATCATTGGTATGAAGAGCAGGGACCTCCTACATGGGTAGTAGCTTGTGCCATCCGTGTGCTTCGGAGAGGATACTCCAGCAAAACGATGATACAGGTCGTATAGTGTATAATATATAGTGTTTCTAGGATTGTGTCATCATTACAGGTGGACAGGATATCCATATTCGTATAGATATCTTGAATAATCAGGCAATGAACACGTCAGTTGGAACAAGAGAGAGAGAGATAGATAAGTTACCATAACTCTTATATGTAAAGCGGTACAGTATTTCATTGCCAGGCATTCATATAATACACCACAGTATATTTTTCGTAAATATACAAGAAAATAATGGAGCATTAAATCCTATGTACAAATGTCAGTTTTTGCACCGCATGCTTTACAAAGAGTTAAAATCAATTTGGGGCAACTGTAGAAAGAACTGCACATGCTGCAGGCCTCATAAAAATTGAAGAGAAATATTTCAGAAATCATTAGCCATACATCTGGCAGAAAACAACACTTTTTTAAAATTCATTTTATTTTTTATTTTTACAAGATCCAAAAATCTTAGTTAACAAAGGATGCTTCATTAATGATTGAAGACTGTGTGTGTGTGTGTGTGTGTGTGTGTGTGTGTGTGTGTGTGTGTGTGTGTGTGTGTGTGTGTGTGTGTGTGTGTGTGTGTAGGTGAGATGAGTGTATTAAGAAAGGAACGCACACTAAGCGCCCACGCAGGGTAATTCCAGGCGAACGGTTCACGAAAAAATCATATATTTTACAATTCACGAACATAGTCAGACAAATACAAGATTCAAAATTAATAAAGTACACAGAATATATAGAGCACACACAAAATAAATCAAGGTAATAGAGTATGTGAATATGTCAACACAGTTGCAATATTTAAACTAATGGCACAAAGTCCTAGTTTAATTCCACAGACAATATTATCAGTTTATATCTGTAGATGTCATTCGATGTTGCCAATTAACACCTGTGATGTCCAGCTAGCAGTACCTATGACAATTGCCGATCTCCCACGCGGACCCTATGAAACAGAACTAATCAGTTGGCTAACCTTTTTTTTTTTTTTTTTTTTGTGTGTGTGTGTGTCAAAAACTCGTATATCTACGAAATATGTATATTTTAATAGTTTTTTTAATTTTTTTTATACATTCACACCGCTCTACCACGCTACCCAAGTAGCCCTCGACTTCCAAAAGAAAAAAGTACAGTATAGAAAGATACTTCGCAGAAGAAGGGAATCCGTGATCAATTGGCTGAAAATCGGTACGGAAAGACGGCAACACCGGAGCAATGGCTCGATTGACAGGTATCATGCGGTTGTATAGCACTGATGGGCTTTGAGGTGAATGTGTGTGGTTTGCAGGGCTGAAGTACCTGAGGGGTGTAAAAGGCATAGGATTATTATGAAATCAAAAGTGAGTGCTTTGAGGATTCACTGATATACGACATGGGATAATAATAGCAAATAGTATTATCAAAACTGTTATGTTTATGAAATTAATGATATTAGTGATACACGATAAAGAACATAGTATAAGTGTTGATAAATCACCTGCAGACATAGAGAAAATATAAATAAATGTTATATATCAATATAAATAAATGTTATATGTTATATAGTAAATATGAAGGCATGCAATATAGAGTAAAATAAAACTCAGATGTATCATTCACAAAGATAAATAATAAACAAATTTGCAACACATGCAATATCGCAGCCAGTCCATACAGGAGTAAGGTAAGCGTGGGTATATAAATGGCGATCAGAGGTTCTGTAACATCTGTCGAAGTAGTTGTTAGTGAGAGCTATGGATTTAGACAAAGTCAGTCAGAGTGACAATAAAAAATAGGTTATGAATTAACTAAGGAGTGAATCCAATTAACAGTATATCATAATACAAGGAAGTTATTAGTGAGAAGCCAAATATAAAGCCATAAAAAAATTGAGTGAGCTATCAGTATAATCATATATCATAAAAATGAATGAGTAATCAAGAATAAATCTATATCACAAAATGCTGGAGACAAGCCAGGAAGGCAGGTGCATAAGAGGGGCGCAGACGATGCCAAGGTCAGGTCACACGTCTGCACTAATAAGGTGATTAA
>NC_061830.1:14649713-14657213 GCF_019202785.1 Penaeus chinensis
TATCTTGAGGGAGGCAAGACTGTTTGGTAATTCAGAGAATGTTGGAGACGAATCTAGGAAGGGAGGGGAAGGGAAAGGGCAAGGGGATGGAGAATGGCGGGAGGAGGAATTGGGGGGGGGGGGGGGGTAATGGAGGAGGAGGAAGAGGTGATGGAAATTAAGGTGGAAGAGGAGGAGATTGAGGACGATAAAAAGAAGGGGAAGAAGAAAAGGATGGTGAAGAAGGAGAATCAGGAGGAAGCGAAAGGAGAGGTAGAGATCGTAGGGAGGAGGAGCAGAAATAGGGTGGGTGGAGGTGAGAATCGAGGAAAAGAGAAATAGGCCGCGAGAGGAAAGATAATCACTCTTCGTGTAAAGGAAATGCGAGGGAGAGGCAGAGCTGATCTCGGGTTGTGGGGAAATGTGAAATGATCCGTGGAGGCCGGGACAGAGAAGAGACAAGGCGTAAAAATAGTGAGTAAAAAAAAAAAAAAGTAAAAGAATAGATTTTCACTCCCACAACTTCTTAAAGAAATTGTATTTAAAACAGTCGTACATAAACTTTCCTAAAATAAACATTACAACATTGATTGCTTGGGTCGGTACCGATAATTCATGAATCAAATAGTTTACAGAGAGTGGGAGAGAGAGTTCAAATTGACATCCTAAAGACTTTATTTCAGTAGTGATGCTAGTGGTTTTCATACAAATAGTAGCTTTACAGAACAGATACACAACAAACGTTAGTACATTCAAATCGTGCTTTATCTTACTTTTAGAAACATGAAGCCACTGATAATTTAGATGTCCCCTTATATTTTTTTAAAGGTATTCAATTTCGTAATGCTTTTAATATCTTTTAGTAGTTAGCTTCTAGATCATAGGTTCATGTGGTAGCATTTGCCGTACCCTTATTTCTGAATGTGATATTTTGAATTGTAAAGACTTAACCTGTGTTTAATTAGACACCGGTGTACTAACTATGGTTGGGTGAGGTAGGAGCAACTTTGGATAATTACTTTCAATAATTTCATAAATGATTATGCAAGTATTTCAATTGTATGTGTAATCCTAGAATTTTACGAAAGTTATCCGTCTTATGCAGCAGCCTTCAAATTCTATGACTGAGTATCCAGGAATGTTCAAAATGTTTTGGCGACTATCTATAAAGATTCACGTTTATTCGGATTTATACTGAAGTCATTGATTTCGCTTTTGCTTGTGTCATTATCATCGGCGTATTGATCAAGAGGGTAATTTTGGCCCACGTTCGAGAAATTGTTTACAAATATTATGAACAGGAATGGGACTGATAGAGGTCCTTCTGGAACACCGAAAAAAAAAATGTTTTGTTGATATATCCTTATGAAATTTGACAATTGATTGAATAACTTCTGAATCGATTTTGTGAATTTTTATAACACTGTCAAAATCCTTGGATAGATCGCATAATGTAAACAAGTTTATTTGGTTGTTATCTATGCTGTCATACATTTTATTTGTGACTTGTAATAACACTGTTTCAGTAGACCGCTTACTTCTGAACCAAGCTGCGTTCTGGATAGTAAGTCACTGGCTCCAGAAATGTCTGTTGGTCTGTTTTCTCGAGGCTTTTAGACAGCATAAGGAATATGTAATCGGGCGATAATGATAGACTTCGTTTGTTTCTCGGGATTTGAAAAGGTGTGTTTAAGGAGGGCGGCTGACCAAAATTAGGTGAAAAAAATGTGAGAAATCCTATAGCTAGTAATAGAAATCGAGAATCTATATTCGTAATAGTTAATCAAAATGGGCATTAAATCACTCCCCTCATTACTCAGAGGGAAGTGATAGTTATCAGTTGTGAAAAAAAAAAAAAAAATTGTTACGATAAATAACAAAAATGACTGCCTTACTGTTCAAATCTATATATACTGGGAGGTTTTCACCCCCTCCCCCCACCATCTCCTACCCACCCTTTAATTCCCCCGATCCTTCTATCCCTCTCTTACCCATATTCGTCCTCTTGTCTCATTCTTTCGTCTTTTCACTCCCCTCTACTTCTCCGCTTATTTCTCCCCCTTCCACTTGTCTTCCCCGCTTGTTCTACTTTCTTCTTCTCTTTCTGTCCAAACCTGCCTCCATCCTATCCCTATCCAAGCCCTGCATATCGCCGCATTTCCCCTCTTACCCTTCTTATTCGCACCCTCTTCTTGTTCCTTCGTTTGTTTTTTGTTTTTGTTTTTTATTATTATTATTATTGTTTAACTTCATTCTACTTTCTGCGCTAATTTCCCCCCTTTTCCATTCCCTTTTTCCCGCTTGCCCTTCCTTCTACCTTTAACCCTACCCTCTCCCGTCCCCTATCCTATCCGTACCCTACCCAGCATTATTTATTGTTTTACTGTTCTTATATGCTACGCTTCCGACCGCGGGAGTCAATATAATCCCCTGTTTTTGCTAAATAAGTGAAGTGGACTCTGAATGTGTTGTGACTACCTTTTGGATTTACGTGTCTGGATTTTACACCACGGATGCTGACACAAGGTTGTACTGCCCCTTTTAATTGCCTGGGTGTATTTACGCTGGATGCGTTTTATTCTTTAACATTACATGTGTACTGCGGACCATGCGTGCTTTGACTTTGACTTGTTACTCTAAATTGTACTTACTCTTTTTTTTACTTGTCCTTTCACTCGTTTCTTTTATTCATGCTTTACCCTTTTACTTTTACTTGGGTTGTTACTTCAGATTTTGCTTGTTACGACTTTTCTGTCTATTTTTCCGATCTTTTACGTTTTCCTCTTTTCACATATTACGTATTTTAGTATGTGTTAGTTCTTTTTAGTTTTAAAGCCTTTCTGGCATGTTTTTCGTAGTTCTTAAGCCCTACTGGCATTTGTCATTTTAACGTATTTATATTAGTTTTACTTTGGTTCTTTCGTGTTTTTTTTTTTTAATTATTATTATTATTTTAGTACTTTTGTATTCTGTTATGTATCCTCTTCAGATTGATCACGCATTTCCGGGGATAGTTGGCTTGTGAAGTCAACGAAAACTTTAGCGGCCAATATCTCAAAACATGTTTTCAACATTCAAACTGCAACTACTCCGTTTTTTTCTTTTTAATAATTCAATGAAAGCTCATGCCCAGACTTGTCTTATTGCTTCTATTGTATTTTTATCGATAACTGTAAGGGTTGATTTTTTTTTTTTTTTGGGGGGGGGGGGGGGGGGGGGTCAACGCCAGAGCTGTACTTTTTCAAAATTTGTTCTACAAATAAGTGATTTTCACTACGATTTCTCTCTATTGGTATGAAGGTCTGAGGAAGGTTCTTGGGCCATATTCATTTCATGCCTATTGAGCAATCATATAGAAGTTGTAAAACAAACAAAGTATAAAAAAAAAAACAAAAAAAAAACGGTCGCAGAATGGGTTTAATGCGCCAGAATTACCCAATGAAGTTCCCAAACCGATTGGAAGTCACCGGGTACCAGATAGGTGCTGATAATAACAGATAATATCCGATTGCATATTACCTAAAGGGAAGAAGCAATGCCATCCACTCCCATAGTATTTGTTTCGCGCAGGCGCTTTTCGGGCAAAACTACAGGTTGTTGTCTGAAAGTATTGCGAGGAGGCCTATATTTTGCTAGGATGTGGCAGTATTTGTCTGTTAATAAATTTCCAATCCTACGTATTAATTCTGAAATTTAAGCACATATGTATGTGATGACTTTATTTAGCACTAATACTTCATTCAATGCATTTATAAAGTAATAGGTTTGGCTCTTTGTATTCAGGGAGGCTTTGACATTTCTCATTTTCTGTAATCAAGCTGAAAGACCATGTCTAGTATTTAATTCTTGATGAGCTATTTCTATCAATTATGGGTGTCTTGGTGTCATTTATACATGGCACAGAAGGACGTCTGTTTGTAACAAACGGAGCGGTGATGTCTATTTTTTATCACTTTCTTGAGGCATTTTCCCTGCTTATCTACATTATATGTTACAACATTTCTAGAAGAGTTCATTCTTTGTCTAAAGTTGGTTGACAGAGTGACTGAGAGTCACAGAGTGTGTGAGATAGACAGGCAAGCAGGCAGGCAGGCAGGCAGGCAGGCAGGCAGGCAGGCAGGCAGGCAGGCAGGCAGGTAGGTAGGCAGGCACGCACGCAGACAGACAGACAGACAGACAGACAGACAGACAGACAGGCAGACAGACAGACAGACAGACAGGCAGGCAGACAGACAGACAGGCAGACAGGCAGGCAGGCAGGCAAGCAAGCAAGCAGACAGACAGACAGACAGGCAAGCAGGCGGGCAGGCAGGCAGGTAGGCAGGCAGACACGGAGGGCAGAGAAAGAGAGAGAACAGATGGACGAGGAGGTGAATGTCGAACGATAAACCTTTTGATGGAATTTTCATTAGCCTGAAAAAAAGAACGCGAATTGTTTAACTTATTGCGAAAATTAGAAGAAAAAAAATATATATAACGTAATTATACATTATCTTTATATCCTAATTATACCTCACTCGTTTTTTTTTAAAACGTAATGTCATTCAAAGCATGAATTATTTACGAAAATTGTTTAACGGTATAGAATTTTACTTCTCTTAGTATCACATATTCTGTTTTTGTAATTTTGCATGTCCTTGTCCTCTAAAATTCCTTTTTGCAGGAGAAAAAGACTAGTCAACGACATGTTAAATGGAAAAAGAGATCAAACGAGCACTATCTTTGATCAATAGCTATTGACATCTTGATAGTGATAGAAGTTGTAGCAATAGTGGTGAAAACAGTAATAGTAGTAGTAAGTGTACTAATGGTAATGAAGAGGCACATCATGAAAATAATGAAACATATTGATAATATGATATCAAACCTGTAGTTTTTGCGAACTGGTGTATTTTTGCAGGTTTCCCAGTATCCTAACAAATAGTCCGAATTTGAACGACGATGTGTAACCACATTAAGCATAACTTTTAGATTCACCCTTCATATATCAACGGACCTCACAGATGAATCACAGCTTGGAAATAAAAAAGCTTAAGTAATGAAAGATTACAAAGGATATAAAACCTATCATTAGTTTTGGCATTACGACTGTTACAAACGTCACTTGAAATCTACATTCTACAGTACATGCAACGTACATTAATTCAACTTGAAGTCTTGCTTAAGACTAAATCTAGATAAATTTCATAATTGAAAGAAATTACTCACGATGTTACTTAAACCTGGGATTACACATTAATCCGTAGAAAAGCCAGGTTAGATCAGTATTACTTCAATGTGAATCGTATTTCCTGCTGAAAACTATAATGCTGTTGATGGTGATAATCATAATGATGATGATGATGATAATGATGATTGTGATGGTGATGATGATTATGATGATGATAATGATGATAAGGAGGAGGAGGAGGAGGAGGAGGAGGAGGAGGAGGAAGAGGAAGAGGAAGAGGGGAGGGGGGAGAGGAGGAAGAGAAAGAGGATATAAATGGTGACATGATGATATTATAATGAGGATAACATTTGTAATCATGATCATCATCATCCTCACTCTCACCAACAATATTGTAATCATTACATTTTTATTTATTTTTTTCTAAAAAGACTTCTTTTTTTCAAATTCGCGATATCAAAAAAATAAAGAAATGTTGGATAGCACTGTTGTCGACGATGCCTTTGTTATCTTGAGAAAAGTTTTGCTTGTCCGGAAACTTGAACTTGATCCTTGTTGACATCCTTACCGTCTTCTGGCCTCGGAAGAAAGGGGATTGGCAGGGCGTGTAGAAATAGATAGATGTATAGATAAAGAGACAGATTGATAGCATGATATATATGTGATAGATATAGAAGCACATGGAAAGATAGACGGGTATATAGAATATAAACATGTAGGCAGAAAGAGAGAAAGATAGACAGGTAGGTAGACAGATGGATAGCTAGATAGATATTAGAAATAACTACCGCTTTAGGAATATTGAGATGTATGTTATTGCCATATCCGTTTTCTTGATATATTATTGTTTTATATTAAATATTGCCCAGTTGGGAAAATATGTCATTCAAAAATTCGGATCTCATTTCAGAAATTATTATCAAGTACTTTACTACTGATTTAGCTTATCGTTACTCCTTGGTTACGATTTTGATTTTCCCCGAAAAGGAATTTATAGACATGGAAACAAATCTGCAATTACAGTTAGTTTTATCTACTTAATTAAAAGAGAGAGAATGGGAGAGAGTGAGAATGGGAGTGAGAGAGAGAGAGAGAGAGAGAGAGAGAGAGAGAGAGAGAGAGAGAGAGAGAGAGAGAGAGAGAGAGAGAGAGAGAGAGAGGGGGGCGGGGCGGGGCGAAGAGAAAGAGAGGGGGGAGGAGAGAAAAAAAAAAAAATCATAGAGACCCATAGTGCCAGTAGTTATAGATATATATTTTTTTCTTCAAGTTCATTCTCATATACGTACATACATACATGAAGGAATCTTCTTATCTTCCATAGATTTTGCCCCAATGAATACATGTACCACCATAAGACCTATGCACTATAGTTACGTAAGATAAACTAGAACCTTAAACCAGTATTAGACATTAATATCAAAATTTCCTATGGAACTATATCTATCTATTTTCAACATTTTCGTAGGTTTATCACATTTTTTATATCATACTGCATGTTATATCACACTGAATATAATACTGGACCCATAAGGATAGTTCTCAAACATATGCTTCCAATCCCCCCCCTCCCCCTCGGATTCTTTTTTTTCTCATTCCATACAGACAGGCTTGTTTTATGTCTGTGAACGAGCGGTTGGTTAAAAAGCCTCTAAGAGTGCCATTATTACTACTTTTGGGGAGATAAAGGGCTATTCTTTGCTATTCTTTGCCCTTTTTTGTCATGTTAACGGCAGCAAATGAGAAAAAGATTTAGACAGAGGTAGAAAGAGAGAGAGTGAAGGAGGGATAAAGAGAGAAGGAGAGAGAGAGAAAGAGAGAGATAGAGATAGATAAATAGATAGATGGATAGAGAGAGAGAGAGAGAGAGAGAGAGAGAGAGAGAGAGAGAGAGAGAGAGAGAGAGAGAGAGAGAGAGAGAGAGAGAGAGAATTAAAAACATTATTTTCCTCTGAGACAGGAATATCTATGTATTTCATTAAATCCTAAAAATCTATTAACTTGCAACGAAAATAACACATACTAGAGATGTCGCGTGATGCAGTGATTCATATAACTTCATAATTTTCTCCTTCGAATGAAAAAGAAAGAAAATGGAAAGAGATGGAAAAGGGAAAGAAACGGAGAAAGAAAGGGAGAGAGGGAGGGACTGGGAGACACGACCCCAGCAGTTTAGGTTTTGCTCTAACACATCCGCGTAATTGAATAAGTTTAGCAAAGCGTCCTTAGTCAGCATCGGCTTGTGCTGTGTACCAGACTTCTTAATAACTCTTGAATTTCCACGGGACGCTGAGGATGGTAGTCTCCTTTGTTTTCGACGTGTTTTTTTCGCTTCTTTTATCGACTTGCCGGCA
>NC_061830.1:14694713-14697213 GCF_019202785.1 Penaeus chinensis
ACACACACACACACACAAACATACATACAAATTATATAAATGGAGGTGATATATATATAGGTAAACAAGTAGATAGATATAGATACAGATCAGTTATGTATGTATATATAAATATATAAAAGTGGAGGGCCACATACATACAAATTTACACATACACGCATATAAACATACCTGTACACACGCGCAGACGCACGCATAAATACACATATACACACAAGTACACACATACAGACACACCCATATAGACAATTAGACTGATAGATGGGCAAACAGATGTAAATATATAATCATATCTTCATCACCATTAGTTTTATCATTCTTATTTTTATTATTATTGTCATTGCCGCTAACGTCTTTTTTGTCATTATCATAATCATTATAGTTATTATTATTATTATTATTGTAATCATTATTATTATCATTATTGTAATCATTATTGTTATTATTATTGTAATCATCATTATTATTATTATTGTGATCATCATTATTATTATTATTGTAATTATTATTATTATTATTATAATAATTATTATTATTATGAAAATGCTCTGCCTGTTGGAATTGCCGTCATTACTCCTGTTAGGCGGGCCATAACAAATGAGCAAGGGCTAACAAGAATTCTCTCTCTAACTTATCTAACACCTTCCGCAGGATCCTTGCAGTTCCTAACAAGGCAGTCTTTTGTATAGCTCAAACATGACCCGGTGCCCCTAATATTTCTTTTCAATTTCTTTCCAATCAAGGATTCCAATCAAGGATTCTGATATCTGAAGATAGCTGCTGTTCATGCATTCATTGCTGTAATTTTATTTCTACCATTCACCTTTGATTTAAGAATCAACCCGAGCCTTCTCTTATATTCATTTATAACTTTCTCTCTCATCTCATTTTCTTTGATCTTATCCAGCTCCACTAATATATTTAACCTTCCTGCTCCACCTCCTCCATTACTTTGCCATTCGGGGTTGTAATTAGTTTTCCTCTCTTCAGTGTAAGAACACCACACTTTCTAAGACCAAACTTCATCCCAATATCTGTACTGAATATGTGAACCGTTTTCACCGTTTTCCATATATATCTAGATCATCCATGAATAGAAGATTTAATTTGTACTCTTTCTTTCCCTAATCATAACATACATTAACCTTCCTGAGAACTAACGACAGTGGAATCATACTCCGTACAAACAGCAAAGGCGATAAACTGTCACCTTGAAATATTCCCCTCTTAACATCTATATCACCAATTTCTTCTCCATTAGCTGTTAACGATAGCTTCCATTGGCCCATACTTCTTTGCAGACAGTTTCTCACATTGTCTGCAATTCCATACATTTTCAAACACTCACTAATCCAACTATGGAGGACAAAGTCATAAGCTTTCTTATAATCTATCCATGTCTTTTCCTACAGTCTCTCTATACAGTCTTGTCAATTAACAATTGATCTTTTGTGCCCCGACTCCTACGTCTACATGTTTTTTGTTCTTCAGGCAGAAGGTTCTCTCTTTCTAAATTGGTCTACATCGGCCGGGCGAAGCTAGAACTTCGCAAATCTCAAAGTAAGTAAGGTGTACATCTCTTCTGCTATCCTTCCTGACAAGAGCTTCCACATGAGACGGGGACACGTAATAGGGTGATAGTTTTCCAATGTATTACCTTTCGCAGGGTCCTTTTGGCACAATACTGCACAACCATATGTCAGCCATGTAAGTAAATGATCTTCATCCTCCAAGATATTATTCAGCTGACAAGCAATTTTCATATGATGGTTATTGAGGATTTTAATCCAATATCCTTTGACACCATCCTTCCCTGGTGCTCTCCAATTCGGAATCTTTCGACACTGTTTCTTTGCGTTTTCAATACTAATCCTCACTTTTTACTGAAGGTGTTCGCTGTTACTCTCATTCTTTAGATCCTTTAACCATCAAGAATCTCTATTATGTTCTTTCTCAACACTCCAAATATCACCCAAAAACCTCATACTCTTTTCAGCATCTGGTACATCATTTGAGCTATATCCCCCTCCATTCGGTTCCTTGTATATCTTCTTTGATCAACACGAAACATCCTGTTTTGCTTGAATTTAGTGATTCTTTATTCATACCTTTTAACTTTTGCGCTCTTTGCTATCATTATCTGCTTTAGTTCTTCGACAAAAGTTTTAAGCCCTTTTATTTTATTTTTATATTTTTCTTCCAGATCTTTCAGTTTCCTTTTTTTCTTTGTCCCAAGTTCACCTTTCTTTTCTCTTTCCATCAAGTTGACCTCCTGTTTCAATCTTTGAATCCCCACAACTCTACGTATCCATCTCGGTTCCTCTTTCTTCTAATATGTGATCTTCTTCGAACGTAACTGATCTGCTACCCACACACTTACTGCCCTGATTAGGTCATTCGTTTGTGTGATGTTGCTAGTTTTCACAAACTTATTTGCTCCATTAACTTTTTCTGTTTTACATATTAAGGTCTTTTTGTCAACTTTTTAAAACATCTCTTT
>NC_061830.1:14704713-14707213 GCF_019202785.1 Penaeus chinensis
TAGTTAATATTATATAGAATTGAACATAGTTTTGAGGGCACAGGCATCCTCTTCGTAAAGAAAGTGTTAATATTATAGGAGTTAACAAAAATAATGATGAAGTTAATCTGTGGAACTAAAATAATAGTTTATATATAGTTTCTTTGGGAGCCTTTTTTTTCAGATGGGCATATTTTTTTTTTAATCTAAGAATGATCTAAGAGCCTTGTAAAATGTGTTGTAAAGATATCCTTTGTTATTGAAATAATTCATCTAAAACTTAATTTCATTAACAAATAGTTTGTCAATTAGTATAGTTGTATTTAAGATGCATATGGCCATTATGTTATGTGAGCGTATGTACGTAAACACACAAACAGATATATGTGTGTGTGTGTGTGTGTGTGTGTGTGTGTGTGTGTGTGTGTGCGTGCGTCCGTGTGTGTGCGTGTGTGTGTGTGTGTGTGTGTGTGTTTGCGTGTGTGTGTGTGTGTGTGTGTGTGTGTGTGTGTGTGTGTGTGTGTGTGTGTGTGTGTGTGTGTGTTCTTGCGTGGTGTATATTCGTATATTAATATTTCAAATACCTATTACCATTTTTACTTTTCTTCTCCCCTGCTCTCCAGACACCAATACTGGCCTTTCCCTCTTCCCTTCCCTACACCTCTCTCATCTCCCATTCCTTTTCGTGCCATTGAGCGCCTAGAGCGTGGTGCTTCCTCCCCTCGACTGAGTCCCTGGGCGGCCAGGCTCGACACTGCTTCGAATGGTCTCGACACAATATCCATCACAAAGGTCCGCTTCACTGCCACAGACAATCGAAAACCCTCCTCTCCTCCCACTCGTCGCAGGCGCCTGGGAGCATCAAGGGGAAAGGCGGTTGCTCGGTTGCTTTCACACGAGGAAAGGAGAGAAGGCAGTTACGGCGATTGGTTCCCCTTCTGGTGTGATTGGCGACCCGGGTCGTCAGGTTTTACTGTCCCACATGAGGCTTCCCGCGAGACTCATTGTAACATAGCCGGGATCGACTCCTTGACTCGAAGTTCCACGGAACCAATACTGCTAGTCTTTGGAATGTACAAATCTTTATAATCTTCCTCACATATACAAAGCATAAGTAACAGCTGTGCAAGTCTGAAGAAAAAGATGATGTAAAGTTACTGGAATATTTTCCACTCGTGTGTAATTGCAATAAACTTTTTTTTTAATGATTTGTTATAATTCAAAAATCAAATATATTTCATCCCGATCCATTTTTTTCCTATGAAATAGCTTTCAGATTTTTTTGACGAAAAAAAAAAAAAAATACATAATGCATATATGGCGTCCTATTATTGGGTTGTTATTGTCAGAAGTAATATATTGCGAATGAGGTGAATATATTATGGAATAAAATGTTCTATGCAATTTTGGAGAGCAATATCTATGGATAACCCGAACTTGTTATTTATAATATATTTTTACTATTATACAGAACACGAGTAACCGGCTTTTTGAGTATATCTGAAAAAAAAAATGCATATTACATCACAAACAAAACTATATGTGTCATACAACATGAACTGTACAAACTTAATGTACCTAAAGATATATAAATTAATTGTGAAATTGTCTGGGAACATAGTATCTCCAAACAAACTAAGGGATCGGACTCTCGCTGGACATTCAACCGAGAACTTGAGAAACTTTCGTACGATTATCCTCTGGCTAGATGACTTTCGTGGAAGTAAATATTGCACATTACTTTTTTTTCGCAACGTTTTATGGGTTCGATATTTATTAAGTAATTTGTAATTTTTTGATAATAGTTTTGAACTATGAATATCACATACATATGAAAAATATATATATTCATTGTATGATTTCACTTCATGGAGATAAGGAGAAGGTCGTTCTATAAGATACAGCAATATATGAAAGAAGTTACTCGAAACTATAGAACGGAAGTTCTATATTTCGGAACTCCTACACAGAAACAGCAAGCAATTTGCACCACGCACTTCACTTCGCTACGAAAGTTATACTGCGTAAAATACTGGGGGATGAAAGTAACACTGCAGGGCTTGAAAGTTAAGCTTTGTCAAACATTTTTATATAAAAGTTTAGGCTTAATCTGCTCGCTACAGGGTAAAGTTCAATTCCCAAGCTCACAGACATCGCAGTTGGATCGCCTGGAGGAGAAATCTGCAGCGGGAGAAGAGTAGCGGCAGTCAACATCATCCCATCAGCCATGCAATCAACGCTCTTGCTGCTCTTGTGTGTTTTATGACGCGGAGCAGACTCTGTTAATATCATTCTGCGTCTCCGCTCTATACTTTGTGAAGTTTGATATCGTGAGTTAATTATTTAGCATTTCGAGGGGGGGGGGGGGGTGTTTGCGTCTTAATTTGTGATTTTGAGTTCAGTTATTATAAGAGAGAATGAAAGGCTGGATTACGAAGAAAATTTCAGGTGTTACTTTTTCACGAGCAGAGTAACACTGAGTATATTTATTTTATCATTATTATCATAACCATCATTTTAT
>NC_061830.1:14717213-14719713 GCF_019202785.1 Penaeus chinensis
GTGAAGCTGATGGTGGGCTAATGGAACAGTAGTTATCAGGAAAGAAATGTTTTGTGTTGAGAATTCCGTGAGATAGATAGGCTTATTAGGAAAATAATAATAAAAAAAGGTAATGAGGATTACGGTGTATCTTTATACTTAATTTCTTGCTTTTGCTAGTTTAAGAAAATGCCGACATTATTACTTTTTATTGATATTTTGATTGTTGTCTCTTCCTCTTTTTTTTTTTTTCTTTCCTTTTCTTCTTCTTCGTATAATTATTATTATCATCTTGATCATGATGATTATCATCACTATTATCATTATTATCATTATTTTATTATTGCTATCATTATCATTAAGATTACTATTATTATTACTATCACTATCACTATAACTATTATTATTTCCATTATTATAACTATCATTACTACTATTGTTATAACTATTACTATGATTATAATTATTAATATTACTATGATTATAATTATTAATATTACTATGATTATAACTATTATTATTACTATGCTTTTTATAATTAGCATTGTCATCATTATTATTATTATCATCATTATTAGTATTGGTATTACTATCATTACTATTGTAGAAAAGGTATGAAAGAAATATATGTATGTATACCTTTTCTACCTTTGTCAACATGAATACGATTCATCATTACCATTATTATTATTGTTATCATCTTTATCATTACTTTTGTACTTATTATCTCATCATCACCATTACTATTATTATGCCGATTACGATAATGATATCATTCTAATCTTCCATGTTTCCTCTATCTCTCTCACACCCGGTCTGTTAACTGTTTTTTAAAAGTTTAGAGCTTAAACTCCAGTGTAAAATGTACTTTGCGTTTGTGTTAGTTTTTGTTTCCTGGTGTTGTGGTATGTTCTGGACCTAAGCAAAATTTTCCCGAAGCGTGTATTTGCAAAATGTGACATACGTTTTAGCGTCGGTCTTGTCAACTGTCCCCTCTCTCCTTTTCACCGTTCTCTAACGTACACTCGTTCATTCGCTTTTATATTTCCTCTTATTCCTAAACTTGTTGTTTCTCCCTCTCATTTTTTTTTTTTTTTTTTTTTTTTTTATCCTCGTTCTACCTCCTACAGTTCCGCTAAGGTATTCTGTCTCATCTTATCCCTATCCTGTGTCAATCTTTAGTATGTGTCGAGCATAAATGGAAATCTCCCCGAAGCCAACCTGTTTTCTATATTTTTTGCTGGTTATTTTTAATTTCTTTTGATTGCGTACATCTATGCCTTCATGTACAGAAACAAGTGATAAAAGTTATACCTGAACGTGTTCTTGTTCACGTAGATACGCAACGGCTCAGAGAAGAAAGAGTTGTGAATGTTTTGTATATTTTCTTAATGGTTTGTTGTTGTATTTTATTTATTTATTTTATTTTATTTTTTCAGCCTTACGCCCTCTTTCCTATTCTAATTTCATACTAAACTTTTTTACATTTTTATCCTTTCTACAATAATGTCTAGTCTCTTTTTGCACGTACTGTTAATTACTGCACAGATATATACTTTCCTGTACACGTTCGTGTGAGCTCATGTAATCGAACATTTTCTGCTGGTTAAACAACCTGGAGCGCTGTGTTGAGCCCAGGCTACTTTTTCTTTGCCAAAAAATAATTTTCCTCCGTCTTTATCCTTCTCTCTTTTTCTTCCCTCTCTACTTCACAAACTTTGTTTGCTTTTCAACAAAAACAGCTGATACTCTGTGTCTGCCTGACGGATTACGATACGGGATTTACCCTGGAAGTCCTGAAATACGTTGTACTTACCTCCCTTACTCCCCTTGGAGTTGGACGGACAACCTCAACATATTCACAGACATACATGCATATGTATGTATACATATATATATATATATATATATATATATATATATATATATATATATATATATATATATATATATATGTATGTATATATATATATATATATATATATATATATATAAATATATATATATATATATATATATATATATATATATGTATATATGTATGCATATATATATATATGTATATATGTATATATGTATATACATATATATATATATATATATATATATATATATATATATATATATATATATATGTGTGTGTGTGTGTGTGTGTGTGTGTGTGTGTGTGTGTATACATATATATATATATATATATATATATATATATATATATATATATATATATATATATATACGTTGTACTTACCTCCCTTACTCCCCTTGGAGTTGGACGGACAACCTCAACATATTCACAGACATACATGCATATGTATGTATACATATATATATATATATATATATATATATATATATATATATATATATATGTATGTATATATATATATATAAATATATATATATATATATATATATATATATATATATATATATATATATATATATATGTATATATGTATGCATATATATATGTATATATGTATATATGTATATACATATATATATATATATATATATATAT
>NC_061830.1:14749713-14752213 GCF_019202785.1 Penaeus chinensis
TGTGTGTGTGTATACACACACACACACATACACACACACACACATACACACACACACACACATATATATATATATATATATATATATATATATATATATATATACATATATATATTATATATATATATATATATACATATATATATATATATATATATATATATACATATATATATATATACATATATATATATATATTATATATATACATATATATATATTATATATATACATATATATTTATATATTTATTTATTTGTATATTTGAGTGTGTGTGGGTTTATGTGTGCATGCAATACTTTGCATGATTAGCTGACTAATGTACATTTACTCAAATTATAACGTATCATATTCAGTGGCGAAACACGAGAGTAAATAGTGGAATTATTCTTGCAATGCATTTTCGACGTTACTGGCATGGCTACAGCAAATACGGCTTTGCAGTCTAACTAGTACTTTTTTTTTTCTTTCTCATTTTTTGAAGATACAGAGATAAAACACAATAACTAAGGTCATTCAATCTAAAAAAAAAAAAAAAAGGGAATTGCCATGATGATCTTTACAGACAAATTTCATATAGAACTGTAAGAAGAAAATAGCAGTAGAATAATGAAATCGAGACTAGATACCAATTTTTAATGCTTTTGGCAAATATCACTTTTCAGCCCAGCGAATGAGAGGAAAAGAAATGCATGATGCTTTTCAGTAGGCGCCTTTTTCCGGCTCATGGTAAATCTGAATCATTCTCCGGTTTCATGAGTTTATCCTTAATTTAGGACAGAGAGAGAGAGAGAGAGAGAGAGAGAGAGAGAGAGAGAGAGAGAGAGAGAGAGAGAGAGAGAGAGAGAGAGAGAGAGAGAGAGAGAGATGGGCGAAAAAAAATAGACAGAGAGAGAGAGAGAGAGATGGGCGAAACAATAGACAGAGAGAGAGCAATTTTGTTTTGTATCTGCGATGCTAGTATTCTCTTTTGCAATTTTTCTATCATCAGCATTGAACACAGGACTGGTACTGACCTTAACTATATTTGCACGAAAAAAATAACTTGAACGATACGAGGCATGAGTTATGTATTTGCATTTTGCTTTCAAATGATAAAAGCAGATGGTTTGGGAATAGCATTAGAATATTTATTAATATGATATCCGGACAACCAGCATGATGGCTTTATAAAAGAGTTTTCGATATTCAATAAAATGCTGAGATTCTCGAGGCCGCAGCATTTTAAAATAGCTTGCAGTATCCAAGAGCTGCAGCAAAGAGATTAGAATATTGTACACTTAAACTGACTTAAACTGTATTATATATCACTATCCCTATGGCATCGTAGATACCAAGGATTGCAACAGTGATAATTGTAATTGTAATGATGATGATGATGATGGTGATGATGATGATTATGATGATGATGATAAATTTATTCATAATTATGGTAATATTACCCGTCATTATTACCATTATTATTGTTATTACCAACCTTACTATTGAAACACAAATTTTCATTAACATAATCACTACTATCATCTTCATCATTGCTATTATTATTATTAATAGTATTATCATTCAGCAATACGCACAAACACACACACACACCTTACCCAACTTCCCCAATTACCTTCAAACCCCATTTCTCTGTTTTTACACCTTATTATATTTCCTTATTACCCCCCTCTCTCTATCTCTCCCACTCCTTAGCTTCCCCCCCCCCCCCTCTCTGATCACCAATTCACACCCAATAGCTCCCCAATCCCCCCGCCTCCTATCCCCCTCTCCCACCCACGTATCCTCGTGCAAGGAGTTCATGCGTCTACCTATTTCCTCCCCAATCTCCTTCCTTAGCCACCTCTTACCTACCCTTCCTTTTCTTTCCAATAACCCAACACACATTCTTCCACCCAACATACCCTCATACCCAACATACATACCCTTTTTTCCAGAAGCTCACACACAAACACTCCCCCAGCCCCCCTCTTCCTTCCTTAACCCCCACCCCTTTCCTTCCACCTTTCCCTACCCCATACCCCCTACGTAACATACCATATTGCAAGGAGTTCACATGAGTTCTTCTATAGGAAGCGACGAAAAGTAACGGGAAGAGGAAAATGATTATTGGAGCAACAAAAAGCCCGGGGGAACTTTTAAAAAAATGGGGATAGGGTAGGGGTGCATGGGGAAGGGTAGGAGGGGCAAAAGGGGTATGTGGGAAGGATAAATTGCGGTTATGTGAGGGGTCATGAGGGTGAGATGGGGGTAGACGGATAGATGGAAACAGAGAAAGAGACCGTTAATGGCTCTTGGCATTCCTTAAAACATGCTTCACTCTTGGTCACCATCGGCCTAGGAGTCAATTTTGTGTACCCAATTCTTAGCCTTGTGACTTATACTGGTCGGTTGGGATGGATGCTGGTCACCCAACTGCTAAGGTCATCTCCAATATCTCGCAGTTTGTTTCTAAAGGTATGCATCCATTACTCCCTTCATCTGTCACGTAGACAAACTC
>NC_061830.1:14757213-14762213 GCF_019202785.1 Penaeus chinensis
TAAATAAAATACTAGTTTCGCCTAAAAGTTTTCACTCAAAAAAAAGTTCTCTTAAAAAATATCGTACACCACTTTATTCGTAGTTGTCTGCAAAGGGTGTTCGCTAGAACAGCTAGTTACTAAATCGTAATCTTTAAGTCTTATGAAACCTCAACGCAAGAGATACTTATGTAATCGTCTGCTTTTCATTAAATCGTTGAAGATATGTCGCACTTCCGAACTTTCTATGTCTTTGTTCTAGTCCTTTTGGGAGATAAGAGAGTGATAGCAAGAGGGAAAATATTGTAGATGGTATTGAAGTTGAGTGTTAAATTAACTTTGTATGGGAATGACCTGTCTCGAGTGAGAAGGCCGTTCCGAATCCGCCACTTGTTCGACTCCGGCGTGAAACTTGGCTCTTCTGTATGGTATTTGAAAGAGAATGCGTTTTTTATCTCAATTCTTAATTAGAAAGTACGATCTAGTTGTTCAGTTTTCCATTTCTTGTCTGAGCCGCAATTTCGTCGAGAAAAATAAAATAAGATATAGGACAGGGTTCATTGATTTAAAGGCCAGTCTAGTGCTATTTTCGACAAATGTCCCCGCATCACAGATGCCATTACAAAGTTTAGAAGTGAGCAAGACATTAACCGTGATAAAATAACGATGCCGTGCTTACCCCACAATTATTTATATTAAACGTCACTGACCGTAGTCGAACATGATTTTTGCAAAGCTAGTTATGCTCGCAATTATTCACCACAACTGAAAAGAAAAAACACTTTCTCCCATTTAATGATGCCCAAGTCAAAGTGACCGCTCCAGCCCCAAATATTTGGGATCGAACCTCTACTCGAACCCTAGCCGAAACCGTTTCGAATTCTCCAGGCAAGAAGAGCTCGCGACACCGAATAGAGCACAAGAGAGAAAAATAAAATGCAGTTGGACCTTTGAATGGAAATAAAATATTACATTGTTCTTAGACATGTTAGATTATATTTGAATTATCTTTTGGAGAAGAAAAAATAACTTCCTTTACAAATCGTTATGTGGTATTCTGCGGAGCTTCATTATTCCAACGGAGAAAGTTGTTATAAAGGTTCTAGAGCTTTATCCAATATTTATCTTCAACTTGTCGTTTTAAAGTTTCAATGTACTTTCTTAATTACCTCGTCTACCCAGAGCTTTTCTTAGTCAATCTTTCGGATTAATTTTCTACTTGGTTTAATTGTAATTAGCCAGATATACATGCCTATATAAATGTGTGTGTGTGTGTGTGTGTGTGTAAATATTTATATATATATATATATATATATATATATATATATATATATATATATATATATGTATGTATGTATGTATGTATGTATGTATGTATCTATCTATCTATCTATATATATTACATCTAACCACACAGACACATACACGCATAAATATATATATATATATATATATATATATATATATATATATATACATATATATATATATTTATATATATATATATATATATATATATATATATACATATTACCATATATACATATATACATATATACATACACACACACACACACACACACACACACACACACACACACACACACACACACACACTAACACACACACACACACACAACCGTGTGTGTGTGTGTGTGTATATATATATATATATATATATATATATATGTATGTATGTATGTATGTATGTATCTATCTATCTATCTATATATATTACATCTAACCACACAGACACATACACGCATAAATATATATATATATATATATATATATATATATATATACATATAACCATATATACATATATACATCCACACACATAGACACACACACACACACACACACACACACACACACACACACACACACACACACACACACTCACACACACACACACACAACCGTGTGTGTGTGTGTGTGAGTGTATATATATATATATATATATATATATATATATAAACACACACACTGCATTTCGTAATCTGTATCGGTATAAGGAAAGACTTTTACATTCTCCGAACCTAATTACATGGCATTGACTGTGGTTGAAATTTCCAAGTACAACTCCACATGAATAAGTTCTCGATGTCTCTTTGGAGGCATTACGATGAAACGTCGTCTATCCTTTTATGTGTGTCTGTGTGTGTGTGTGTGTGTCTGTGTGTGTGTGTGTGTGTGTGTGTGTGTGTTTATATACACATGTATGCATATATTTCTACATACATTCAATGGATATAAGCAAAGATTGTTCCAGAAAAAAAAAGAATGGGAAAATATGCAAGTTGCTTTGCTCGTAGAATGTTGAGTGACCACTGATGATGGTGGTTCTCATTGCACAAAGATGATATTGTTGTAAATTGTGATACTGATAACAACAATTTTATTTATTCAACGGAAAGATGAAAGAAACATACACAGTAGCGTGTACACACACGTAAACACACATACAAATGTTCATACATGTATATCTTGTAGTTAAAATGAATGGCTTTTATGTTCATTCACGTATCACATTTCTGGTCGGCATTGCGATTCATGGCGTCTCCTTTGAGTAGTGTGTGAAAAACTAGTTTCTTTCAAACTTATTCTCTCTCTCTCTCTCTCTCTCTCTCTCTCTCTCTATCTATCTATCTATCTATCTTTCTCTCTCTCTCTCTCTCTCTCTCTCTCTCTCTCTCTCTCTCTCTCTCTCTCTCTCTCTCTCGCTCTCTCTCTCTAAAATTTTATTTTGGTTTCTCATTTCCTTTAACATGTCAAATGCATACCCTCAGGATATCACTGACATTGACAACAAACATCCCAAATAGCATTCTGTTGAAGCAGGCGGCTTCAGATGACAGTTGTTGATTACTTTCCCAAGTCGACATAACTATCTCGCCAGCTTTCGAAAACTGCCTAATATTATTAGTATCTTTAACTACTGTATGTTGGTGCTGTGATTATGAAGGTAAAATATTGTCATTATTACCGTAGATCATAAAGAGTTATTAACATTTCTTTGGAAACAGTTAAGAGAAAAGATGATGATGTTGAGCATCATCATCATCGTCATAATCATTACTATTATTGTCTTCATCATCATTATCAGCATTATCTAATTTATGGTATTATCACTATAATCTCCATCATCATTATTAATCGTTATCACCATCACTATTACCGTTACTGAAATCCAGACGGCAACAGAAATCCAGACGGCAACTTCTTTCAACAAATCCTGCTCTTAATCCATAACATCTGTACGAAGAAGTTGCAATTCCTAAAAAAGAAAGATAGAAAGAGAAAGAAAAAGAGAGAGAGAGAGAAAGAAAAAAGAAAAAAAAGAAAAGAGAGAAAGAAAGACAAAGAGAAAAGAGAGAAAAAGATAGACAGAAAGAAAGAAAGGGAGGAAGAAAAATATAAATAAAAAAGGAAAAAGAAAGAGAGAAAGACAAGAAGCGAGGGAGAGCGATGGAAAGAAAGCAAGACAGAAGCAAAGAAATAAAGAGAGAGAAAAAAAAATCGGGCCGAGAAGTTAGTCCCAAGAGGTTCTGACGGTCCATTACATAACGCCCGGAGTGTCGTGTTGAGGAACTGTATCGTCGTCTTGGGAACCCTTTGGAAGTGTCGTCCTTCTGAACAGCCGCTGTCTTGAGACGCCTTAGCCTCCTTGAGCCCCCGAATCCTGTCTGAGCTTCATCCTACACGTAGACTTATATACTCTATCCTACACCAATGTTTACACGATTTTTCCTACACATATGCTTACATGCTTAATTCTACACCGATACTTATACTCCTTATCCTACACAAATACTCGTATCTTTATATTCAATCCTTTATATATACGTAGACTCATCCTACATATATACTTATATGTTTCACACCTTCATCCTCCAAGAATACTTACAAACTTCATGCTACTTGTATACTTACACACTTCATTTTACTCATATACTTGCACGCTCTGTAATACTGCATCCAGCATGTGTACTTACGTGTTTCATCCTGTACGTATACTTATACATTCCATCATATACATATATGATTCAGCTGACCTAGATTCTTACACACTTTATCTTACTCAAATACTTACACGCTTCATCCAACATATATATTCGCATGCTTTACACATACTTATGTGCTTCATCTTGCAAACATACTTACACACTTCATCCTGTACACAAACTTACATGCTTCATCCTATACATGTACTGACATGCTTCATCCAACACGACATATACGACACGACATACTTATACATTCCATCATGCACATATATGCTTCAACTTATATAGATACTTACATACTTCATCTTACCCATATACTGACATGTTTTATTCAACACATATACTTTGAACGCTTCATCCTGTACACTCTTTCATCCACATGAACCTACCAGATTCAGCTTATATTTACTTACGTGCTTCATTCTACACAAAGGCAACTCTCTCCATCCTACATGTATACGTAGACAATTCATCCTACATGCTTCATCCTATAGATATTCTTACACACATAATCCTGCGTATATAATCCTACACATATACTTACACTTACGTTCATCTCTTCCCACTCTTCAAATTGCCCTTTTGTTTTTCTCTCCAGTTGTTAAAATCTTTCTGGTCTTTTCAAAACATATCATACCTCGACTTTAGCTCTAGACGTGATTTTCTTTTTATGTTTAAATTCTCTTCCCTTTTCCGTTATCGCACTGTTCCATGCAGTGCCTATTCCCCCTCCAGCAATAGAGCTTTGTAACTAGCGTCCCCTGTTCATGTCGTATTCAAAGGAGGTACCGATAGGCTGCTTATTACCCTCCCACCACCCATGCTTCCGTCAGGGTCCTTACGCAGGGCTTTGGACGAGGCTATCAAGCTGTTAAATGGGACTTGGTTCTTCTTGATTGGTCGCAATGGGATGATTACCTATACTGCACACATACACAGGCACACACATACATGGATACATATATATACAAGGAATAAATATGAATATATGTGTATATACATACATACATA
>NC_061830.1:14782213-14787213 GCF_019202785.1 Penaeus chinensis
AGTCAGTCAGCCAGTTAGTCAGTCAGCCAGTCAGTCAGCCAGTCAGTGTGTCAGTCAGTCAGTCAACCAGTTAGTCAGTCAGTCAGTCAGTCAGTCAGTCAGTCAGTCAGCCAGTTAGTCAGTCAGTCAGTCAGTCAGACAGTCAGTCAGACAGTCAGTCAGTCAGTCAGTCAGCCAGTTAGTCAGTCAGTCAGCCAGTCAGTCAGCCAGTCAGTCTGTTTCACTATTATGTCTTTCTCGTCAGTTTCTCGCTCTGCATGCGTGTGGAATATAGCTCATTATACCAAATCGTTCTAATATTCATCCTATAATGACTAATTTCCATGAATCTGCATTGTTACATACTCTTACTTATTCTCGTATATGGTTAATAGCCATTATTGCTTTGTTTTTGTCTTTTTTTTTATATTTATGTATTTATTCATCTATTTATTTATTTATTTATTCACTTACATACTTATTTATTTATCCATTTATCATCTACTTAAAATCCAATCAGCGCAGGTAATTCACAACAAATACAAATCAGATCAAAAGCGAAACATCCAAGTATAACTTCAATTATAGCACATTTTTTTTCGAAATTTCTTCAGGCATGATTTGAATGGATTTCCTGTAAGAGAAACAAAATAATCAGACAATGGAAGCGTTTCTGCGGAGGGAAAGAGGTGGGGGGGGGGGTATTATTCTTAATTATTGTATTAATATTTTTGTTCTCTCTTTTATTTGTTTTACCGGGGCTTTCCCCGCCCCACCTTCTCCCCTCTCTCTCTATTTTCCCTATCTTCTTCCTCTTCCTCGTCATCACTCTCTCTTTCTCTCTCTCTCTCTCTCTCTCTCTCTCTCTCTCTCTCTCTCTCTCTCTCTCTCTCTCTCTCTCTCTCTCTCTCTCTCTCTCACTTTCTCTCTTTCTTTCTCTCTCTCTCTCTCTCTCTCTCTCTCTCTCTCTCTCTCTCTCTCTCTCTCTCTATCTCTCTGCTTTATCAGATGAATCACTTGCTGAGTCTATATAACACAATCAAACTCATTTACCTGAAATAAATACGACTTGGTAACTTGATATTCGTCGAAGATCACTTATCACTCTACCAAAAGCGTTTCTATAAAAGAGATATTTTCCCGTGTTCACGCACGTCCGAGCTCAATATCGAAATAAAATTGATGCATCATCCGCCTGTCGCTCTCTTTTTCATATAAATGTGCTTATATCGTATGCTTATATATATATATATATATATATATATATATATATATATATATACATATATATATATGTATATATATATATATATATATATATATATATATGAATATATATATGTATATATATATCTATGTATACACACACATATATACATATTTATGTATGTTTATGTATATATGCATGTACATATAAATTATATATACATACATATATGTATATATGTATACACGCACACACACACACACATATATAAATATATGTATGTGTGTGTGTGTGTGTGTGTGTGTGTGTGTGTATGTATGCATACATACATACGTATATATATACAAATATATATGAACATATATATTCACATGTAGATATATGCATTCAAATATATTTATTCATATATATATATATATATATATATATATATACATATACACATGTAGATATATGCATACAAATATAGGTATTTATACATATACAATATAGGTATTTATACATATACAATATATATACATATATATTCACATATATAGATATATAAATGGATAGATAGAAAGACAGATATATAGATAGATATTTGTATACATATATGTATATCTACATATAAATATAAATATATATATATATATATATATATATATATATATGAGACACAGAGAGAGAGAGAGAGAGACAGAGAGAGAGAGAGAATCATTTCGCCGACAGACTATCGACCGAACGGCTATTTCGCCGACAACCACATGGCCAAACGGATATATCGCCTCTGAGCGCAACGCCGAATCGAAATATCCCCAGAAGCATTGGAATATTTACAGTGGCCATTTTCATTTAATAAAGAAACATAATTAAGTATAAAATTTCCTGAAACTTATAATAGATCCATTAATTCAAAATTATAATAGAGACAAGCATTAATTCTAACCAAATAGATACAAATAATCAAATGACAGATCGCCGAGGTGATACGCGGTAACGCTGGTTCTAGAATCTGTCACGTGTAACGCACTTTCACAGCTACTGAGCGAAGATGACCTTAAATCCAGCGTAGTTTGCATGACTTGTTGCATAGAAACATTACTGATATACAAAAGTTAATCGTTGTAATAACAATAAGTGTTAATTCATAAAAATATCACCTTCATGATGGTCATTTATTATCATCATTAGTATTAGTTGTAAGTTATTGTCATTAATAATTCACTTTCTTTAATTCATTACTTGTACTGTGATTTTGTTATCATTATTGTTATCATTATTATAATTTTTATCCTTATTATTATTATTATTATCATTATCATTATTATTATTATTATTATTATTATTATCATCATCATTATCATCATTATCATTATCATGAAGAGACAAATTATCATTACCTTTAAAAATATAATTTTCATTATTGTTATCATTATTATCATTATCATTATTATTATTACTATTATTATTATTGCTATCATTATCATCAGTACTGTTACTATTACTGTTATTATTATTAGCATTACTATTATTATTATTATTATTATTATTATTATTATCTCCATTATTATTATTATTATTATTACTACTATTATCATTATCATTATCATTATCATTATTATTATTATTATTATTATTATTACTATTATTAGTATTAGTATTATTATTACTGATGTTATTATTATTATTAATATTATCATTATCATTATCATTATTATTATTATAATTATTATTATTGTCATTATCATCTTTCTCATTGTCATCATTAGATTTGCTATTATTAATCTTGTTGTTATCAATATTATTAACATCATTGCCATTATTCTCATCGTCATCATTATCATTACATTTTTTTTTTTTTTTTTTATAAATAATTGCAGTTGTATTTCAGTTATTAACATCATGATAATGTCAGCATTAATATCAATTCCATGTTTCTGATAGTTCTTGCAGTGAAGCTCAACTTTAAAAATCGCTGTTTACATGGGATATAACCTTCCGTGTGTCATGTACCACTACCGGGCACCATATCGCAGCTAATAGCATTATAGTGCGCTGCAAGGGAGATGATGAGAGTAGCTTTGGTTACACAGGACTAGATCTAAAGTTTGGCTGCCTCTTTGCTAAGAAGATGGACCAAGAACTGTGCTTTACTTCCTAGAAAGATAAACACGCTAGTTGAAAGGATCCGTGTGAGACGGAGGGGAGGATGTGGCACGCAGCCTGATGGTCGGGAAGATGAAAGCTAAGTAAATCATTAGTCTTTTGAAGGTATGGAGAAGAGGACTGCTGCTGACTTCAGTTGTTGGCGAGATCAGTTAATAACGCTTATCGTTGTAATAGGGATTATAGATGGTTACAGAAGTTAAGGGGATGTGAAGGGGGATATGGGGGATATACTAAACTCTGTTTCTTCGTCTCTATATGATTAAAGAGTGTGAGTATGTATATTAGTGAGAGTGCACATACTCATATTTGTGTTTCTGTGCAAGTACAGTGGGTACGCGCAAATACCAAGAGGTAGTCATATAAATTACAAGCACTAGGACTTACCTCGTCTATGTTTATTACCCACCAAGTAAGATCGCTGTGTCAACACAAGCTGCAAGCTTGGGTTGACACACTTAACTTGGGTGGCGCGCTGCATTTCCGAAGGGGAAAAATTTAATTCTTAAATTATACCTGGAATTTTCTTTGTTCCTCAGATCTTTAAAAACAATATGACTGAAAATATGTATTGCTTGGTGTTGCCTCTATTTTATGCAGCTGGGTGGATCGTTGGAGAAGAGTGTGATGTCTCTACAGGGGAAAGGTTTAGGAACCAATGAAATGCATTTTAACAATATATATATATAAATATATATATATATATATATACAAATATACATGTATATATGTGTATATTTATATTTATATATATATATATATATATATATATATATATATATATATATATATATATATATATATACATACATATACATATAGTTGAGAATGATATTCGTCAGCCGTAATTATTCTTTGTGTGATCGGAAAACATGAGGTCATGATATCAAGGATTTAAAAATAATAAGAACAAAAGACAACGAAGGAAAATGCCATTTCATGAAATATGTTTTTAAAATCGTCCTTCGCCTCTTCAAAGCCACGACCTCACGATTTGAAATTAAAATTCTTAGTCCTGAATCCATGAACACTAAATAAAGTTCATTAAAATTCTAAACTCCTCATTTCTCTCCTTTCGCTATCGCCCTGACAACACCTGCTCTTACAATTTATTGTCGTCTTTTAGAACCTCAAATATATATCAAAAGTAATTTTACCAAAGCCAGTAGATATGATTATGAATCCGATATCCCCCTAGTATATTGCATGTGTGTGTGTATGTGTGTGTGTGTATGTGTGTGTGTGTGTGTGTGTGTGTGTGTTTGTGTGTGTGTCTGTGTTTTAAGCTACTTCAGTTTGTGTTTTACCGACTTTACAAAGAAATTAATAATTTAGTTTTATTCAATTTGTTACATTGAATATTCTAGGTTTGACATGCTTTCTGTTTTATTTTGCTTTTAAATTACTTCCTGTGTGCAAGGAATAGCTGGGGTTACCATCCAATGGCGGTGTGGGAATTGAACGCGGGTCAGCAAGATTGCTAAACGAGATCGCTGGCGCAGGACCACACAGCACACTGTAGTAGGGATTGAAGTCATAGAATCGTCTTCACCCAAAACATTTTTTTGGAGGCTTTTATTCTAGTAGGAATATTCAACATTTTCTTAATTCTACTTCCAAACGTATAAGTAGTGAGGGAACCAAAAGGTGTTTTCATGCGTAAGAG
>NC_061830.1:14792213-14794713 GCF_019202785.1 Penaeus chinensis
TCATGTATAATAACATAAATGCTATACGTAATTTGTTTGTTTGCAAGATATATTTTGTTCTTTTACGAAATACTTATTTAGATTTATAACATTATATTGTTTATCATTCCTAAACTAGAATATTGTTTCTTTTCTAGGAATGGGTTTAATTTTTAGTTTATTATAATGTTTATTTTTTTGTTTATTGTTTAGTTTATTTTTTTTAGTTTATATTTTTTGTTTTTTTAATGGTTTTGCTGAAGATTGGGATTTATTGGTTCCTGGTGCTGTGCACAATAATAGGAAAGAAAATATCTCTTGGGAGCCCAGGAGATGGATGAAAAGAAAAGAAGACAGCTGAGAAGACCAACTAGTGACAAGTAGGAGTAGCTGAATATTTTGGTAAAAGTATGTTTATATTATTGTAAAAGTGTAATGATTTATGATTCCTAATGTTAACTAAAATTTGTAAGCTTATTAAGTGTTTTGATATTACCCTTTCTCTCAGTTACCTCTAAGGTTGAAATTAGATCATAATACCCTGTATGATTAATCTTTTTTTATGGTGTGTGTTCTAAAGGTAAATTTTGGAGAAACCACACCTAGGAAATAACAAATAGTGCCCATCTGGATAAAATATTTGAGTAGTTCTCAGAGGGGCGCAATATATTGGTGGCAGCTAAGGTGGGATATGATCAAATTAATTTCAGCCTAATGTACTGAAAGAAGAGATATTAAAGAATACTGTTTGTAATTTTTTGAAGTTGTAGTTATTTTGTTATTTTCAAAATGAGTTCTGAAAATCTGCATGGAGATGAATCCGGTGTAGATACGAAGGAAGGTGAGAAAAATCCTGAAGTAGAAATGCATGTCTTGCAGAATGAAGTGATTGAATTAAATATAAGTTTAAATAAAATGTATACAGTTCTGGCAGAACTAAGAGAGGCCAGAGATCAGAGAGTATCCATAGATCTAATTGATTTGCATGGAAGTAGGGCAGGATTTAGATATTGTCTTACTGTCATTGACCACTTTTCTAGATTCTTGAGAATTTACCCTTTAAGAAACAAGAGTACAACAGCAGTTGCTACTGAATTCAAGAAGGATATCTGTAGATTTGGAACTCCTCGCTTAGTGATTTCAGATAATGGAGGAGAGTTTACTGGAGCAGAATTTAGGGAGTTCTGTAAGAAAGCAGGAATAAAACAAGGATTTTCTATACCATACCATCCTCGGGGTAATTCAGTTATAGAAAGAGCCCATAGAACTCTTAAGACCGTACTTGCCATTCTGAGTCAAGAACATCCAAATACATGGCCCAGTCACATTTCAGAAACTGAAAAGGCAATGAATGAAGCTGTGCACACTTCCTTAGGTACTTCACCTTATTTTGCATTTTATGGAAGGCATCCCAACAGAGAAGTAGGACACCTAATGTTACCAGCTGATGAGGTGGATGAGGAAGATAAATTAGACGTGAAAAACTTGCTGAAAGAAACTTTGAAACGCACGACCCAGAAATACGTACAAAAGGCAAATGTGGGTAGAAAGAACAAACAATTAGAAGTTGGAGACTTAGCATGGGTCTATGTTGAGGAACCAATCCCTAATACTGCTGCTAAATTAAATAGGAAATGGAAGGGACCATTTAAGATTATTAACGTTGTTGATGGAGGACGGGCATATAAACTAGAGAATGTATTTAATGGAAATACAATGGACAGAGCCGCTGAAAAGTTGAAAGTTTTTATTGATAGAGAAGAGATACTAGAGACAATTGAAGAGAAGTATCTTAATGCAGATGAAGAGCAAGGGATACTTACAGATGTTAGAGTTAGGAGACCACCCAAAAGATTTGAGGATTATACTGTATAATATAGTAGTAGAGGTAATAGAAATGTTAACTATAGAATCCACAGGAATGCTTAAAGACAAGTTAGGTATTAATTTTTATTGTGTTACGTGGTGCTAATACTGGTGCTATAATATTAAGCTGAAGAATTGAGTTTCATTTGTACTACCCTATTGTGAGATTTAATGTGAAGATTTTGAAGAAAGCCTATGCCTTGGCCAGGATAGGACGTGATTTTGAATGTATCCTAGCTTAGAGTTAGTAGAGTAACTGTTAGGATTGAAGAAGATTGTTGTTTCCTATGAACGGGTCGTGAGGACACCTGGATATAGTAGATCGAGAACATTCTTATGAATGATAGTCTGACTTATATTGTTGACTTGTATAATATATTATGAATTTAGATACATTTGACTTCATGAAACAAATTGCTAGGGATTTAGGTTAAGGAGTTGTAAGAATAAGTATCTACCTGAAGGTCCCCAATCAGTTGTGTATGGCTAAATGTGGACCCAGTTGAGCACTAAGCTAGAGTATCTAATACGTCGATGATGCAAGAAGTGCAAGGTCAGAAACAATTAGTACATCCGCTGATTCTCTATAGGGCTGGGGAAGTTGATGTGATTTCTTGCAACATTTAGGGCCTGTCAATTGTATAAAGTTCAGATT
>NC_061830.1:14807213-14814713 GCF_019202785.1 Penaeus chinensis
ATATATATATATATATATATATATATATTATGTATATATATATGTGTATATATATATGTGTATATATATGTATATATATGTATATATATATATGTATATATACGTATATATATATGAATATATATATATATATATATATATATATATATATATATACATATATATATATATATATATATATATATATATATATATATATATATATATATATATATATGCCTGGATATATATATGTGTGTGTGTGTGTCTGTGTATGTATATATATATATATATATATATATATATATATATATATATATATATATATATATATATATATGGATATGGATATATATAAACATATGTATATATATATATATATATATATATATATATATATGTATATGAATGTATATATATGTATATATATATGAATATATATAAATATGTATATTTGTGTGTGTATATATCCATATATAGTTAGATAGATAGACAGATAAATATTTCTGTATTTGTCTGTCTATTTACTTTACTCTATTCATTTATTTATCCGTCTAACTTGCTGCCTATCTATCTATACATATATTACCTATGTATTCTTTCATCAACATATAGACATGTGTGTGTATATAAATAGATTCTGAAGATAGATGGTGGGGAATCAAGCGGAGACTAAGAGAGCGATGAAGAGAGATAAACAGCTAAACAGAGAGAAAAATCGAGAACCCGAAGCGCCGACATGACCTCCCCTCCACCCTCCCATCCTTCCCACAACCCCCCCCCCCCTCCCCCAAGCGCAGTCTCGGGGCGGGGCGTCACACACAAGAGAGAGCTGCGACAGCACTGGTATTCGATATCGGATTTAAGGAAAGTGATGACAGCGACAGACTCTATTTATAGCATCTCTCCCATCTCCACCTCCCAGCATCACACTCCTTGCATCATTTCTCAGCTGCTTCCTTTAATTAACTTCCCTCGACGTGACGCATCATTAGACTGCCGGGAGAGGGACAGGGAAGGGGGGGTACAGGGACGGGCTGAGGGATGATGCGAATAGATATCGGAAATTTTGTACGCGTCGTAGGTGTCGTGGTCGGGGAAATGTATTCGAGAAATTTAACCCACTGCCGCCGGGGAAAGTGAATACAAAATGGGGAAAATGCTGTGCTCATTTTTTATATTTTTTTGTGAAATGTCTCTACACATAGATGGCTGTGCCTTACCTGATTTCACCTTTCCTTAAATTGGCGGGAAGATTTATTTTTTACTAGTGCTATGAACATCGATGGTGTTATTTTTAGTATAAACATTATAATTACTATAATGATATAAACATTAGTAATAGCAAAATAAGATAGCGTAAAATATTTTCGTAAATTAAAGAAAAGGGTAAACAGGCGAGACAGGCAGTACTCGTAATTGGCTCATTGGTGATTTAGTACAAGTGTAGCCATCTATGTGTTAAAACAATTAAACAAGTAAACTCACAGTGGGCATGGCACGGACACGAGACATGCCCGTCGCGAATGGGTTATGCATATCTTGATATGTCCAATACAGAAACAAAACATGGACGAGCGTATGCACTCTCACACATATACACATATACACAAGAGACAAATAAATTGATAAACCTAATCGATTCGACTCACTAATTGTTAATGATTCTCTAGTTACATTTTTCGCTAAAAATATGGCACTGTGTCCCTGAATTTTGTTTTTCATTAACCATTCTCTCTTTCTATATATACAAACACACACACACATATATATATATATATATATATATATATATATATATATATATATATATATATATGTGTGTGTGTATGTCTGTGTGTGTGTGTGTGTGTGTGTGTGTGTGTGTGTGTGTGTGTGTGTGTACATACATACATATATATATATATATATATATATATATATATATATATATATATATGTATGTATGTATATATGTACGTATGTATATATATACACATATAATCCTTTATTCACTAGTGTACGTATACAATCATATTCCCAAAAGGCACATGTTTTCTTGCTCTCTGCGTCTTAGATTTAGTAAAACAAATATATATCCATGTAAGAAAGTATATTCTAAACATATTCTCCTTATCTGGAATTGCATACCATAAAGGGGGCTATCATACGGCCTTAGGGGTTTATCTCAGACTGTATGATCACGTGACCATCTGGTATTCCGCGTTCTCTGGGAAGCAGGACGGATAACTCACAGCCATAGACGACAGTAAAAATCTAGTCATATAACAGAGAGGTGATTTCATAGAAGTGATGCGAAATTTCAGACTGAGAATGCTGCAGTCAGCGACATTGTCTACAGCTTAGCTACAAAGAGGATAAAATGTTGAATCCTCTGAAACAGCAGTGAAGGATATCATACAATTACTTGATTGTATAAACCCATGTCCTGAAAATAGAAAAGAACAGTTGCCAGTGGTGGAAAAAAATCAGTAAGTGCTGAAAGGAAAATCCAGCTTTTGTCATTTTATGAAATGGAAAATCGAGAACAAGGCCATAGCGATACGTATTTTACACTTACTGGCGGCTACTGCTATATATATTTTTATCTCTACATTACGTTACTGCCTCATCGATACTACCTTACACGAACTCACCATATCGTTACGTTTTGCTCATAATATTCATTATTATCTTTTGATATCAGGCGTCCCACAGTCTCAATAAGACGATTCCTAACTGATTCTGGAGTACTGCTGTTATGCAAAGTCCGCGCTAAATACCCTAGAAACGTAGATAATACTCGTATGCTTTTCTTCCCTGGTCATGCCATGTGATGGATTGATGTCACTATTCTGTGCCATGACGAGAAGGAATTCGAAGTTTATATTCCATCATATATATTTTATATTGCTTTATTCTCTTCATTTTCAATAATCTAAATGAATATATCATTATGTTTAGAAAAAGGTTGTACTCTATATTTCTTATGCGATAAATAATGACCACTGAAAAGACGAAAGCGAAATGTATATATAAAAGCACGGTGATAATGATATTCGTTATCGATTATTCAGGATCGTAAAAAGAAAAAGAAAAAAAAAAATAGAAAGAAAACTTGGAAAGATTTCAAGCCATGAGGTAGATGACCATAAAAAAGTTTCTTGAATAAATGAACATCCATCTTACATGGAGAGAAAGGAAGTGAATCACTTGATGTCATCAATCTTATTCAAAACTTATTGATGGACTCATTTCAAGGAGACTATATAACTCCTATCCAGAGGCAAATATCTGTGTTTAACAACAGTATCTTTGATTATTTTTTCGGACTCTATGCAGTATCAGCAGAACACATTCTTAAGCCTCCATCTGTTTGTGAATGTCTACGGATATGGCTTCTCTTTAGTAGCATATTTCGTCCCTAAGTCCGATCAACTTAATTCCGTCCGAACCACCGTCACTCTCTCGTCACGTGACTGATGGTTGGTTTCCAAAGATGCCACGTAATCGATAACTCAGAGGTTCTATTCAGATTATTTTTGCCATTTCGTTCGACTCACTTCTTTATTTTTCTTCTTTTTTCTTTTTTTTTTTAGTGGGTGGGGGGGGGGGGGATTTCGTCTTTCCTAATTATTTTTCTTCGAGTCTTTTGTGATAATCGATTTTTATTAAACAATGGAAGTTTTAGAAAGGTACTCTTATCGTATGATCCTTATAGTTAAAGTTCATAAACACAATGATACCGTATGAAACGAAATGATACCCAACACGTTTGGAATATTGTTTTATTTTTATGACGTATAATGCCAAATAATTTGCCATGTACCATACCGCTTCATAATAGAATTGTGCTGGAGAAAAAGTAATTTTGACATTGGCAGAAACTGTCATTATCAAATAATGACACTCCAACTCAACGCATTCTTGTTGAAACATAAGTCTACGGCTCGGGCACGCCACAGTTAATTTACGGTCATAGTGTACGAGATTTTTACGGCATTCTACATATCCACACCATTCTTCTCATATAAGTAATAGATGAATCATTGAATTACTAAATTCCATATGCAAATCCAAGAATTCCTAATGCTACGCTTAGTGATGGATTAAGAAAAAATAAGAATGATGTATCATGGTACTTTGAATAAAAGAAGAGCAGATACCACGATAGTGAAGCGTATAAGTGATTTGAAGAGAAAATGAAGCATCAATTTTTTTTCTTTTTTGTGTATTATACATTTATGTACATATATGTATATGTATGTATCTACATATTAACGCACACACACACACACACACACACACACACACACACACACACACACACACACACACACTCACACAAACACACACACACACATATACTCACACTCACACACACAGTGTACAGTGTACATGCCTTCTCATACATCGGTGTGGTCACAAGAAAATTACCCAAAACTAATTCAAGAAACGTTAAAGAGCCTGGAAGAAATGCTACAACTTTTGGAAACTAATGCAAAAGAAATTCTTGTAACAGGGGATTTTAATAGCAAAATTGACTGGGAAAGTTTCAATCCCAGAGCTCAGCCAGATTCGTCGAATGCAAAATTACTGGAAGTCATAAATGAATTTTGTCTCTTCCAGAACGTAACAGATCATGCCAGGATAAGAGGTTAGATAGACCGTCTATGCTTGACATAATATTTACAAAGCATAGAGACGACATTAAGGATATGGAGTAATTATAGAAGCCTAAAATATTTCTTTGATGGCATAAACTGGGAAAGCCTCCTGAACCTTGAAATGCAATATTCTAAATAAACAAGGAGTAGAAATATTTGTATCAAGATTATAAACTGAAGCAAGAAATGGCCAAAATTGGTTCAATGATAAATGCAAGAAAATGAGAGAGAACAAACACCTCTTTTGGAAAAGGTTCAGAAGACATAGATCTCAGGCAGCGTATGAAAGGTATAAAGTAGGTAGAAATGAGTATACCCAAACCATGATGGGGGGGGGGGGGGGGATTTGACTTTGAGTAGGATTTAATCAGAAAATGTACCAAAGCATAAATAGTAAGACTAAAAGAAGATATCAAATTAACGCCACCTAAGTCACTCCGGTTATGAAACCGGAGGACCACGGGGAAGTGTGTGTAAAACCTCGCCATCTTTACCCATGTATGAATAGATAGGTAATGTCTATGGAGCTAGTTAGCTCCTAGTTGCACACTCCTTTTAGTGGGTCGTGTGGCATGCTTTGTTTAATACTGGCCCTCCGGTTTCATTCCTGGAGTGACCTAGGTTCGAGACCTAGTCAGGGAGGATTGATATATATATATATATATATATATATATATATATATATATATATATATATATAATATATATATAATATATATATGTATATATATATATATATATATATATATATATATATATATATATATATATAGATGTCGTGGTTAGATAAGTGATAATAAGTGCTAAAAAATGCGAGTGAGAAGTGATCTGTGAAAGTGCTACATAAATAGCAACCAAAATAGAAATAGTGACTCATCGAATCCTCTCACAAGTCTATAAAATTCAATATTGGTTATGCATACATGGGCCTTTTAAACTAAAAGAGATGCCAGAAAGTGCCAACTAGGAATGCTAGGCCTCATCAACGTGCTAAATAAGTTAATAAGGTCCCAATGCTCATCGCGAGTACCACAGTAGATAAAATCAACGGTATAAAAGAAAAGTAAAAATCACTCCCCCACCACGAAAAGAATACCAATTTACGAAATCATTAGAAAATGACAAACATCACAGGTCCCCATACCCCCACGACGCCAAGCAACTGCCAAATCGCACGGTTATTACAGTTCAGTTTTCCCTCAAATAGATTTCCTACGGAACAGCCAAACCGCCAGTATATAAGTACAGTACATCACAAAATCAGGTAGGTTTAAACATGGTTACCTTAAAGCGACAAATATAATTAGCCATTCGACAGAATTTCCACCAGATAAGCTATGCATTAACAAAGCGTAATTCAAGCGATGGCATCTCAATCGAGTGCCAAACGCAGACCCCGCGACCTGTTGTTCCAGTCGGCCGAGGACAGAGGCCGGTTAGAATGAGACACCTCTCCGAAAAACTGACAGATACAAAATCACCTTTCTAACTTCTTCTAACCCCATACCCCATCCTTATCCATTCCAACCTCGTCCTAAATCCTCTTCTCCCACATCACCCTTCTCCTCCCTAAACCCTTCCCTTGCTGCAAGCCTACAATGTATGCACATTATAATGCATGGGTTCATTATAATGGAGTGCGTGTGTGCGCTCATGCAGACGCTGTTCAAACGTTTGTACACAAGTATGAGTGCGTAGTACGCGGATGTATGCATATTTGTGTGTACGTTTCCATGTGTGTGTATGAAAGAGAAGCAGTATATACGTAGATATGTATATATGTGCGTATATGCGTATATGTTCATATTGGTGTATATTAATGCATATGTTTGTGCGAGCATGTGCATGTGTATGTACATATATGTTTCTGTGGAGGTGCGTTTATATGTGTATATGTATAAGTGTTTGTGTATGTATGTGGGTATATGTATGTATACATGTATGGGTAGTTATGTGTGTATGCATATATGGGTGTATGTATGTGTACGAGTATGTATGTATATGTGGATATATATGTATAAGTGCATGTGTGTATATATGTATATATATGTGTGTAAATGTATGTGTATGTGTATATACGTATGTATGTGTATGTGCATGTATGTATATTCGAATTTCTAAATCAATTTCCACCGAGTGCCCACGGGGAGTGTGTGTAAAACCTCGCTATCATTACTCATGTGTGAGCAGATAGGTAATGTCTATGGAAGCTAGTTAGATCCTAGTTGCACACTCCTTTTAGTGGGTCGTGTGGCATGGTTGGTTTAGTACTGGCCCTCCGGTCTCATACCCGGAGTGACCTAGGTTCGAGGCCAGGTCAGGGAGGATTGTTATACATCTATATCAATGAGGTATTGCATTATTCCATCTTTATATATATATACCTCAGTATCTGACTTCGGTTTCGAATTTCTAAATCAATTTCCACCGAGTGCCCACGGGGAGTGTGTGTAAAACCTCGCTATCATTACTCATGTATGAGTAGATAGGTAATGTCTATGGAAGCTAGTTAGATCCTAGTTGCACACTCCTTTTAGTGAGTCGTGTGGCATGGTCGGTTTAGTACTGGCCCTCCGGTCTCATACCCGGAGTGACCTAGGTTCGAGGCCAGGTCAGGGAGGATTGTTATACATCTATATCAATGCGGTTTTTATACATATATAGCTATATTCGTATGGGTATTCATAGTCATAAGTACGTATACAAGGTGTGTGTGCATGAGTGCGTACGCATGTGAGTGGGTGAGTGCAAACATATATATGCGCATATGAAGTGCGCATATGTTTATATGTGTGTGTGCATGTGCATGGGTGTAGTTGTGTATAATGTATAATTATGTTTGCATATCATACACAGCACAGGAGCATTGTAAAGG
>NC_061830.1:14832213-14837213 GCF_019202785.1 Penaeus chinensis
TTATCATCATCATCATCATCATCATCATCATCATCATCATCATCATCATCATCATCATCATCATCATCATCATCATCATTATTGTTGTTGTTGTCATTGTTATGCTGTTAATAATAATAATAATGATATTATTATTACCATGATTTTTATTATCATCACTATATTTAATATCAATAATGATAATGATAATGATAATGATAATGATAATGATAATGATAATAATAATAATAATAATAATAATTAATAATTAATAATCATAATAATAATAACAATAACAACAATAATAATATTATTATTATTATCATTATCGTTATTTTATTATTGCTGTTGATGTTCTCATTAGTCGTAATTGTTGTATTCCTCTTTATTACTATCACCGTTACTATTCTCATCCTCATTAGCAGCACCACCACCACCATCATCATGGTCAAGTAGAAGAAGAAGTAGAAGTAGAAGTAGAAGTAGTAGTAGTAGGTAGTAGTAGTAATAGTTGTAGTATTAGTAATACTAGTACTAGTAGTAGTAGTAACAGTATCATTACTTTTTTTATCATCGCTATTATTATAATTATTATTATTGCTTTTTGTTATTATTATTATCATCATCATCCTCATCATCCTCATCTTCATTATCATTATCATTATCATCATCATTATTTTTGTCGTTATATTTATAATTACAATCGTCATTGTTATCTTCATTATTATTATTATTATTTTAATTATCATTATCATTTTAATTATCACCATAAACATTAGTACTATCAACAGTAGCACTGCTATCATTATCATCATTAACAGCAGTAACAGTAGTAGTAGTGCTAATAACATCACATCATCGTAACCGTTATCATCATCACTTTCACTATCACTATCACTACCACTTTCATTATCATAAACATAATCATGATGACGATTATCATTATCATCATCATCATCATCATCATCATTATCGTTATCATTATCATTATCAATACCATTATCATTATCATTATCATCATCATCATCATTATAATCATTATCATCATCACCATCACATCAAGCAGAAACAATAATATCTTTGGGTTGTAATATGTCAGATGATTCAGTTCTCTATCGAATACTAAAATATTATTGCTTAACAATTTATCAACTGTCTATTAATTACGTACAGATGCCGACTCAGGGGACCAATACCAGTTAATTCATTTGACTTCATATATAATCGTGTGGAATGTTGTTAACTTCCCCCACGACTGCCAACATGATAGGCCTACAATCTACATAATAAGTGATAGTTATATCGGCATTCCAATGATCGTTTACTAATATTCCTAATATCACTATTTTCACCATATAATCACAGTATTATTTTTCTTCTTTATATTATTCTAACGATTAACCGTGGCGGTTCAAACGGAGTTTTGTGAACCCTTTGTCTATAACCATTTATATTGATATTTTGTATTATAGCTATATATATTGTTTATTTTGAATACTTTGATTAAAGGATGTACATAATAAAAGTCTATATTATCTATATTATAATTTGCTATAAGTATCAGTATCATTATCGTAATTCTTTTTTTTTTTTATAATTATCACCGATATTACTAGTAGTTGTGGTGACACATGCATCTTTACTACAGCAGTAAATTATGTAACTAAGTCTTTATTTTTGTAGTTTACATTACCATTGATAGGATTCCTTCACTCCTATTTTCCTAAACTGGTTGCTGGCGTTCTTTTTCATCAGCTTATTTATTTCTACTTTTGTCTTTCTCTTTTCCTTTCTCATCCTGTAACTGATTACTAATCTAAGCTTGCCAGTCACTGTCAACACATCATTTTTAAAACAAACTGCAATTTCTTCTTCAAATGTTTGTGTACTCACTCCGTCTTACATTTCAAATTCAAAAAAAAAAAATAGATATTCTCTTGATATCAATTTTTATTCCGCAAACTTCGGTTAATAAATTAAGCGATTAAGAGGTACTTGAAACCAGCGCATGATTAGGTCTGAGTACTATCTGCCCAGTAGTGTTTGTGCATTCTTACTCTAGAGCAACAGTATTACTTAATAACGTGTTTTAGCAATTGTAAGGTGCACTGTGACACTCCGACAGATTAGTCAGTGATAGGAAAATCTAATGAGAGGACCGAGACGTTTAACATTTGGTGCAGTTACCTTAGTCACCTAGTTTTGACTAAATCACTTATTAATGACTTTCATCCCCTTCCTACTCCCTCTTTAATGTGTACATTTTATTTCATTTTTCCTTGGCGGTTACCTCCAGCAACATGACCCTTGACATTGACTTTCGTCAAAGTTTACCAAGTTTATGGATATTGCTTGGTGGACAGTAGTCGGCAACCAGTTCAGGAGTTGAGGACATATTCAGACTCCTAGAAATAATGTGGTATCTTGATATTTCATGTAACTATTTCTACATATTTTTTCAAAATACATGTACAACTTTTCGAAGTGTTTTATTATTAGTAGGTTGAACGTTAAACAACAATAAAGAAAATTTTCTCAGTCTGCAGAGTTACACACCTAAAAGTTTGTTTTGGTTTCAGACACTTACCCTTATGTAGTGGATCTTCCTTGGCTCGCTTCCTTTAATAACAATTACGCGTGACTGATAGAAAGTAACTGATAATTTGGAAAATATCAATTTATAGTTTATAACACCGATTCATAAACACACAACAATGAATGTAATTAGTGCAAGAGAAAATACCCACTGGTTGATGATCTTGTTGAGCCGATTACTCTCCATTTAACGGATGGTGGATTTCAGATAAATAACAAGCAAAATAATTTTAAGAAGATAGCTAGATCAACAGATTGATGACAGATTTACTTGTTTTTAATCAGTTTGATTTCTAGATTCATAATTTATTTATTTACGCATTTATATTTGTCTATTGCATCTTGTTTATTATCGATGTGATGAAGACAGTATTGTAAAACCGCCTTGGGATTCAAAGGAGCATGTAGAGAATTTCAGTGTGAATGGAATTCTAATAAATAAATAAACAATAAGTTAATGAAGATCTTACTGGTTATAACTTCTTCATATCAAAGGTAACTGAACCTGAAACTGCTAAACAGAAAATGTGCTGATAAAAACTGAATACACTAAGCAAAGGAAAATGAGTCGGGCTTACCGGCAAAAGAGATAGAACGAGAAAGGGAATCTGCAGTGTCGTATACTGTAAAATTTTACGTTAAGGCTTCCACAGCTTCGATCAAGGATCCAGTATGGAGAATTTTCTAACTAAATTCTCAGCTGTATTCATCATTTTTAGATTTACAGGGTTCTGGATTGTGTGTGTGTGTGTGTGTGTGTGTGTGTGTGTGTGTGTGTGTGTGTGTTTGTGTGTGTGTGTGTGTGTGCGCGCGCTTTGCTCCTTTTTACTTCCTGCCTTCCGCTTTTCTTTTTTTTTCCATGCCACAATGAAATCGCTAGCTTTTCTCCTCTCTTGAAATAATTTATGAGTGCCCTTTAGCGTATGGTTTGCAACTTGCATTTCTTGTTCTTATTGTAGGCCGGTGCATGAATCTCAAGCCGGGAATTTACAGTGGCAGCGGAAATGTCCTACAAATATTCGGTTATTCTTATAAAGTCCTGAGTTAGAGCGATTCGGATGCAAATACTGCAGGACACATTTGCTCTCGGATTTGCGTCACGTATTTTGGGATATATATCACCGGTGATCCATATTCAAGAGTTGATACATCTTGCAAACTTTCTTTTATCCTAAGTAAGGGAGGATATGAAGGAACAGCAGACTGTATTTCTTAGACGTATGAAGAAATACACAAGGAGAAATATCTATAAACGTTTCTCATTTTGTCACTGTGTTGCCTTATTATCTCTCTCGTCTGGCTTTCATTTTCTGTGTGTGTGTGAGTGTGTGTAAGTGTGTGTGTAAGTGTGTGTGTGTGCGTGTGTGTGTGTGTGTGTGTGTGTGTGTGTGTGTGTGTGTGTGTGTGTGTGTGTGTGTGTTTGCGTGCGTGCGTTCGTGCGCGTGTGTGCATGTGTGTGAGTGTACACGATACATCAAGATTCTATCTCTCATCTGTCTCTCTTTCTCTCGTCTCTCATTTTCTATACTCGCGAATCTCGAGAATCTCAAGCCACATCTCGATCTCGAACCTCGCTGCCGATATGAGAAGAGCAGAGAAAAGCAGCGGCCTTGATAGAGCACATTGTCTTCAGCAAGAGCGGGTGAGCGGAGGAGCAGTCTATCAAATCTTCGAAGTGAGTTCATCAGTCACGTTGAAGTTCTTCCGTTATCATGTAAGTTTCTTTCATGAGTGACTGAGTTATTCTCTTCCATTTCACTTTTTTCTTGGCCGCGTTAGAATTTTGCACTTTATATAGGTTGGTAAGTTTGCTGCGTGCTACATCCATCGTGTTTTGTTATTATTACTAGTGTTATAATAATTAATATTGCTATTATTGCCATTATCATTGTCGTTATCTTAATTATAATTACTATCATTATCATTATGATTTTTGTCACATTATTACTTCTATTATTGTTATATTTTTTATTATAAATATCATGATTATCATTATTATCATTATTATTATTATTATTGAAAGAGGGAATAATCCAATGCTGCACTGATATAGATATATAACAATCTTCCCTGACCAGACCTCGAACCTAGGTCACTCCGGGTATGAAACCTGAGGGCTAGTACTAAACCAACCATGCCACACGACCCACTAAAAGGTGTGTGCTAGTACTAGTAGCGGTAAAAGTATTATTATTATCAATACCTTTATTATTACTATTATTTGTATTATTGTTGTTGTTGTTACTATTGTTATTGTTATTATCATTACTACTACAACTACTACTAATACTATTTTTTTTATTATTGTTATCATTATTTTTACCATAGTTATCAAATGCATTATCATTATTTATTATCTTCTTCAATATTCTTAGAATGTGTATTATTATTGTTAATAATATAATCATCATGATGCTTACCATCTT
>NC_061830.1:14869713-14874713 GCF_019202785.1 Penaeus chinensis
AAAGTGCGCATCAAAAATGAATCCCGTTTCTAGTCTATAGATTTCAATTAACTTTTTTTATGTTATCAACTTTGTGTGAGTAAAATCGTATCTTGGCATCCCTGATCCTGCTGATTGCCAAGCAAGACCAATACCTGAAATGGAAAAGCTGAATTCAAGAATCTCACACATGAATGGAATCTTCTACAAGAATAACTTTACAGAGCAAATAAGCTCTCAAATACCTCAAAGTTGCAAGTATAAAAAATTGCAATCGGTTCTCTATTTGCAATGACCAACATCAATTAAGAGAAAATTAGACAATGTGTTGTTTTGACCACTGCAATTGCGATCAAATAAAAGCTAATCCCGTCTGGCAAGTTTGGTGCATAATGTAGTGAGTAAGAACTGAATGAGCATACAATGTATCTCAGAGTGGTATGTGATAAACCGCTACTGTCCACGTAGCATGAAAACCCATGCGAGCTAATATCATGTTGCATATATTGATGCGAGACTTTACTGAAAGAAACTGGCAGTTGTGGGTTGTGAAATGAAGTGAGTTATGACAATGAAGTGAGTTGTGAGTGCCACGTTGTGATGCCAGTGCATACGTATTGTGATGACATTATTATCGTACGTAGTTAGTGATAATTATGTGATTATATATTATACACTGTCTTTTGTGTGATATGTTCTACCATGTGAAATATAGAACATTATGTTTAGTTTATATTATGTGTAGCATATCACTTATATGAAAGAGTGAGAATCTCTGTATGTTATAGAGTACAACATTTTAGTTTGTCTCTGTAGTCACACGTCTGGCAGTAGACAGTCGCAGACGGAGCCTGGCGTGTGGGGCAGAGGAACAGGAAGAGTTCCGTATTTATTTTGTCAGAGCTGATCTCCAATGAACCTACTTTAGTTTTCATCGGTGTTTTCTTCACCCTCAACCATCATGGAGAAACACCAAGCAATCGTAGAAGACGAACATGGCGCAGTGATCCAGCAAATTCAGTTCTGACGCCTGTTATTGTGCCTGCCCCAAGCCTCCGCGACCTCATGGCCTGTCGCCGGCCCCGCGCCTCGTCCACCCTCGTGCTAGGTCAGCAATCAACCCACTCGGCAGTGTACTTCATTTGCAGCGGTGTGGTGCTATAGTGTAGTGATGTGTATTGTGCAGTGCCTATAGTGTTCGTGCAGTGTTTAGTGTGCTCAGGGGACATTGTTGCATAAGGGAGCCGGACCGAAGCATATTAAGGTTTTGTAGGAGCGAGGTATAATCCTGCGCTCTCTACGACGCTTCGTGAGCGACTGATCTCTCGCGCTCGTGGCTCGCCTGCCCGCACGTGTCCGCCGTGACGTCACCGCATTGGCACCGCGCACAGTGCCACAACACTCGCTGCCTCGCTCTACTTTTACGTATTTTCACCGGATTTTCGGCGATTTTGCTGTATAATCTTGACACCCTTACCACGTTACAATGGGTAAAGGGAAGAAAAAAGAAGATACCAGTAAGTGCGACCCTGAGAAGCCTGACTCCAGCCTTGAAGAGTCCGCAGGAGCCAGTGCCAGCACCCCACCTCCCACAGATGTTGCTACATTGCTGCAGTGGATAATTCAGAGGGATGACAAGAGGGAAGAAGCCCGCCGGAAGGAGGAAGACGCACGCAGGAACGAGGAGTCTGCTCGTTTTCAGGAGCTGATCCTTCGCCTCACCCCCCAGCAACCTGCGAGTTCGCCAGTGAGCAGTTCTGCCGCGTCCACTGCTTCTCTTACTCCGCCGACCCCGAAGGCAACAATACAGCCTCCGAAAGCATTAACAGCAGATGCGACTCCCCAACAGTTTCGAGAATGGAAGCGCGAATGGTCCGATTATGCTGTGATGGTGGATCTCCTCAACCTGCCGTTATCAAAGCAGCATATACAGCTACGCATGTGCCTTACCCCTGAGATGCGACGGGTGCTGGAGCACAAGTTGGACGTGCCCGCAGACCCAACATGCTCAGTGGACGATGTCTTGACAAAGCTCGAAACGCACATCAAAAATGCAAGTAATGAGGCACTGCGACGGAAGGCCTTCTCCGAGTGCAAGCAAGCAGACGGCGAGAGCTTCGATGACTTTTGGATACGGCTGAAAATCTTGTCGCAGGAGATAGACCTTTGCAAGGCACAGGACCAAGCATGCTGTGAGCAGTGGAAGAAACACGGCATTCTAATGGGTATACGAGATGAGGAACTTACCCAGAAGCTCATTGAAATGGACCGCTCAGCGACGTTGCAGGATGTTTTGGAGAAATGCAGGTCTCATGAATCGTCAAAGACTGCATCATCTGCTTTGAAGGACACAGTTTCTTCACGTGCTGTTTCTCAATATAAAAGGGAGAAAAAGGCTGCCCTGAAGCAGAAGTCCAAGAAGAGGCCTGGCTCATCTCTGCCGAATAAGGCCTGCAACTGCTGTGGTCGTCAACATGAAAAAGGTTTGTGCAGGGCCACCACTTCCACATGTCGTGCGTGTGGTAAGAAAGGCCACTGGGCTACTGCTTCAAAGTGTCCTGCCAGGAATGCCAAATGCAAGGTGTGCAACCGGCAGGGACACTATGATAAATGCTGCCCAAAGCAACGGAAGGCTAAGACAAAAGAAGAGGACACCAATCATGAATTGAAGGTAGTAAGTTCAGTATCCCCTTCAATGTCATTTGCCAGGAGTGTCACCTCTACTGCACGACCGAAACCTCAGCCTTCCCCTAAAGTCCGCGTGTCAATTCGGCATAATGATTTATCAGGTAGTCTTGCCTTCATCCCTGACACAGGTGCAGACACGACTGTCATTGGACTCCAGCATCTTAGTAGTCTCGGCCTCTCAAAGGAAGACTTAGCACCACCGGCAGAGACAGTATACTACAATGCGGACGGGTCCCAGATGCCACCAGCGGCTGGATCTTTTCGTGGAATCATCACCTATGGCAACCGTTCGACTACATGTTGGATTGATGTTCAGCCTTCGCTTACAACCCCGCTGCTCTCTTGGACTGCTTGCAAGGAATTAGGGATTGTTCCGGACTATTTCCCAAGGCAGATATCGGATGTGCACATTGCCAGTCGAGTCCATGGGCTGGGCAATACACCAATGTCGAACCCTCCTCAGTTGCTGACTTTACCGTTGAACCAGCTGAAGTCACCTGAAGAAGCAAGGAAGTACTTCCTGCATCAGTATGCAGATGTGTTGGTGAAGAAGGACGACTTGCAGTCTGGGCCACTCAAGACGATGGTAGGCCCTCCCATGAGAATTCATCTGCGGGAGAATGCCACGCCCTTCGCGATCCACACCCCCAGAATGATTCCTTTGGCTTTTCAGGAACCAACAAGAAAGGAGCTTGAGTCATTAGTGACCCAAGGCATCTTAAAGCCAGTGGAGGATGAACCATCAGAATGGTGTCATCCAATGGTTGTTGTTCCAAAAGCAAATGGTGGTGTCCGTATTACCACTGATCTATCAAAGCTCAACAGGCAAGTCTCTCGCCCTGCCCACCCTTCTCCAACGCCATTTACAGCCATCAGAAGTATCAGTCCGCAGTCAAAGTTCTTCACAACTGTGGATGCTCTTTGTGGTTATTGGCAACTACCCCTGCATGAGGATGATCAACACCTGACGACATTTATCACTCCTTATGGACGTTTCAGATACTGTCGTGGTCCCATGGGTTTTGCAGCAACAGGAGACGCCTTTTGTCTACGAGGTGACAGGGCACTTCAGGGAGTAACAAACTGCATTAAGGTTGTGGACGACATTCTCCTACATGATGAGGACTACCTCTCACACCTTCAACGTGTAAACGAAGTCCTGTCAAGGTGTCGAAAGCACGGGATAACGCTTAATGCAGAGAAGTTCATTGTGGCTGCATCTGAAGCCAGCTTCTGTGGGTACAAACTATCACATAATGGTATTGAAGCGGACCCAGAGAAGGTAAAAGCCATTGCAGAGTTTTCTACCCCTGCAAATCTGACTGATCTTCGGTCGTTTATGGGCTTGGTAAATCAACTGGCAGAGTTTACGCCTAAGATTTCGACTGCTGCAGCCCCACTCCGCCCATTGATGAGCCCAAAGAGAGCTTTTACTTGGACAGCAGACCACACCAAAGCTTTTAATGTCACTAAACAAGCTTTGTCAGGGCCCCCCATACTTGCGACGTTTGATCCAGCCCTTCCCACCATTCTGCAGACCGACGCCTCCAGACTCTACGGCCTTGGCTATGTGTTGTTGCAGGACCACGGTGCTGGAAGATACAAGATGGTGCAATGTGGTTCCCGTTTCTTGACAGATACAGAAACGCGGTATGCAACCGTCGAATTGGAAATGCAAGCTGTCGTTTGGGCCATCAGTAAGTGCAAGTTTTATCTTCGTGGACTTCAGCACTTTAGTGTGGTGACGGATCACCGTCCATTGGTTCCTATTTTGAGCCATTATTCCCTGGATGCAATTGAAAACCCTCGCCTCCAGCGCATGAAAGACAAGATTGCGCCCTACATTTTTACCGCAATGTGGCGTGCAGGTAAGGAGTTGTGCATCCCTGATGCCCTTTCCCGGTCACCTGTGAGTCGCCCAACGGTGGAGGATGGTGCCTTCAATGCTGAAATGGACACTTCCGCCAAGATTGTAGCTCTGCAGGCTGTTCAGTCGACTAAAGCATCAGAAGCCATAGACGAGCAAGAAGATCTCTTCATGGAAGAATTGCGTACAGCTGCCTCTAAGGATGCTTCTTATGAGGAGCTGCTTCATCATGTGAAGTCAGGGTTCCCCAAGGACCGCTACAACCTACCAAGTGCCCTGCGTCCGTACTAGAAGATTCGCAATGAGTTGTACAACGATGGTGACTTGGTGCTGTATGGACCTAGAATGGTTGTCCCTGTTTCTTTACGTCGTAGCACCCTAGCTCGCCTGCATGAAAGCCACTGTGGCGTGGAAGCAACAAAGCGTCGTGCACAGCAGACAGTCTTTTGGCCAGGCATTAATGCAG
>NC_061830.1:14892213-14897213 GCF_019202785.1 Penaeus chinensis
CTTTCTTTCTCTCCGTCTTTGTATTATTGCCAGGCCAATTGGTTCATAGAAAGCGCTTATTTGTCCGTTCTTTGCTCCGAAGACTTGCATTACAATATTTTCTGGTTCACGTCTTTTTAACATCTTGTACATGTACTCACTAACGCTGACATTCACACTCACACTCGCGCTAGAACTAATACACACACACACACACACACACACACACACACACACACACACACACACACACACACACACACACACACACACATACACGTGATTATCTTTGTTCTAAACGGCATTTATGAAAATGCATGTAGAGTAGCTACAAATTAGAAACAAGAAATCATATTGCATTATCTTTATAAGATGAGTACGAGAGATAAGTTTGATAGTGTCATTAATATTTGGTTATCTGCTTTTAAAGAAAGTCAGAGAAACTTATCTATGAACCAGTTCTTTAAAGAAGATGGTCACTTCATGGAAATTCAAGATCAACTGGATCGATATCTCCAGCAGAGAAACATAGGTGTATAAAAGAACAAGTTGCAATTTATCTTTGTAATTTAACACATATGTTGTGTCAGATCTTCGTTTAAAAGTAATAATAACAGGGTATTACATATCATATATAAAATTGTGGTAAGACATGGAAGGGTTTAAGTCATTATGATAATTGCCAATCAGTCAGGGCACACGGCTCCATAAAGTCATTTGTACAAAGAAGCAAAGTAGTTGCAGCACGGAAATCACCTTGATTAATGAGGTATGTGAAACAATAGCATCAGCACTATAAATCGGTGCATCCTTCCTCAGTTAATTATTTAATACGTTGACGGGATGTGGTATTGTTTCTAAGCAGAAGTAAAGTGCAAAAAAAGTTATTCAAGGATATTTCTCCTAGCATTATACGAAGTCGAAGGAAGGCTTAAGAAATTGATGGTATATCGAGAGGATCGCAAAGTAGGGTTTGAAGTAACCTCGCCATTCTGATTTTTTTTCGGAGGTTGATAAGATCGAATGTTGATCTATTAAAAGTGTAAATAAAAATGAAATAGAAAGTAAGAATATATCTGGAGTAGCACATTAAGGAAAGGAGTTAGATATGAGTAGTATCTACGAAAATCACCTGTTTAACCCACGTAAATAGTTGTACTGACGAAACCTGCCTACCAGAGGGGGTCACCCATAACAAATACTGTAATTAACAAACCCCGGGTCAGTTCCGGTTTGCCACTTCCCATTGCAGAGACTAAATGCCACGGTGAACACACTACGTCCCAAGATCTTTCACGTGAAACCAGCTGGATGTGTAGTGTCCTTTCTAAACACAGTACCAAAATTTCACTTTAGATCTCTTATAAAGAAGTGAAACAAGGATAAGTATTTTTCCTCTAAAGCTTATCATATGTTTTATATTTCCCTGGTTATTTTGAATATTCAGTTACGGTTGATAATCCCATGAGGAAAGCAGGACAAGAGAATGGCGACCACTGAAAAAGATAGATCCTAATAAAGCAAATATTTATCTTTTAGAAATTGACTTCACAAAACTCACCTATAAAGGGATTTTATCAATTCTGGTAGATTTTAGACGTAGAAGAAATTCTGGATAACGACACTCCATATTCGTTCTCCCTAACTGTGGCTCCCCTCTCCCCCGAACTTCACGGAACACTGGGTTAGACTTAGGTTTTTCAACGAAGTTAACGCTTTTTTTCCGATATTCCCCATATTCCTTCTCTCTCTCTCTCTCTCTCTCTCTCTCTCTCTCTCTCTCTCTCTCTCTCTCTCTCTCTCTCTCTCTCTCTCTCTCTCTCTCTCTTTCTCTTTCTCTTTCATTCTTTATTTTCTCTCTCTCTCTCTCTCTCTCTCTCTCTCTCTCTCTCTCTCTCTCTCTCTCTCTCTCTCTCTCTCTCTCTCTCTCTCTTTCTCTTTCATCCTTTCTTTTATCACTCTCTCTCTCTCTCTCTCACTCTCTCTCTCTCTCTCTCTCTCTCTCTCTCTCTCTCTCTCTCTCTCTCTCTCTCTCTCTCTCTCCTCTCTCTCTCTCTCTCTCTCTCTCTCCCTCTCTTTCTCGTTTCTTCTTCATCTTCTGAACCTCTGTGTATTCCCCTATCCTATTTCTGCACAACAAGCTCGGATAAAAGGAAGTTAAAGGGCTTGCAGGGGAAGGTAGGAGATAGAAGAGAGACAGAAGGGAGTGAGGTGAGGAAGATGTAAAGAGTGAGGTGGAAGAGACAGAAAGGAGTGAGTTTTAAGGTATAAAAGAAGTGAGATGGAAGATAGAAAGAGGGAACGAGGAAGACGGAAGAGAAAAGGGGGGAGTGGGATGGAAAAGAGAAAGGGAGCGAGGCCTGAGACAGAGAAAGGGTCACCTCAAACTTTGTCAAGCGTGGGACAGGCTCCACTAATGAGCCGCTTCAGCCTCTGCTTCTCCGTTTTCCCAGCGCCTTTTTCCGTGTCTCGACGTCTTAAAGGAAACTGTAAACTCTGCCAAATATGATCTCAGAGTTCATGTTCTGGCGGAGTTCAAATTATTCGTATTTTCTTTCCTGTTTCAGACATATTGAGTTTTGTCAAGATAAACAAGATGTTGAAGGAACAAAAATGGATGATATTGAGTATGATGGGAGAGTTGGAAAGCTCTTTTAGAATTTAGCTCCTTGGAATATGTTGCTAAAGTTGGTGGTGACTGCTGTCAATCAATAGACATAAAGTACCCGAGAGAGAGAGAGGTGGAGAGCTGGATATACAGATAAGTGCACGACCGGTTTACTCAGTCGTGATGGTATAAGGACAAAAAAAAAAAAAAAAAAAAAAAAAAAAAAAAAAAGGCAGGAAAATCGACAGAGAGAGACGCAGGAAGAAGAACGATAGAAAGAAAAACGCATGAGGCAGTTTACCAGGTTTGTTGACGTACGTGTGTGTGGGAGAAAGAGGGAATGTAAACACATTTAAATTGCTATTGTACACACATGCAAATGCAGAGGCAGACACACAAGCAGCAATACGCATATGTATATTTCATTTTCTCCTGCTTATACCGTGTTCATTTACACTTCATTATTGATATAAAAATATAAAGTGTCGGGATTGGAGTGCATTCCCAAGAAAACAATTTTCTTTCCCTACTTCTTAAATTTCAGCTTTGTTATAGCGAGTTTATTTTATAGTTCATTTGATCATGCGAACATCAGCACCTTTTATCCTTCATGGTTTCTTTAGCACTGGGACGTAAAAGTAAGTAAACTTTTCTCAATTTTAATTTTCCGATTCATCATCCAACAATTCAATATTGTATCAAAAAAAGAAAGAAAGATGAAGAAAAAGAAGAAGAAGAAGAAGGAGAAGAGGGAGAAGAAGAGGAAGAAGAAGAAGAATGAGAAGATGAAGGAGAAGAAGAAGGTGATGAAGGAGGAGATGGTAAAGAAGAAGAAGAAGGAGAAGGAGATGGTAAAGAAGAAAACGAAGAAGAAGAAAAAGAAGAAGAAGAAGAAAGAACAAGAATAACAAAAACAAGACCAATAAGAGTAAGAAAGAGAAGAAAAAGAAGAAAAAAAAGAAGAGAAATGGTAACAAACTTCAATATATAGTAAGTTATCTCTCCCCAATAAAATGTTGAAAGAAGTTCTTGCCTTTATACTGATTCGTCGAGACCGGAAGCCTGCCAAGTGTCTCAATGGGTCATGGAGCGACTGACCGGGAAGCTCTCGAGTGACCTCGCCTGAGGAAGGACGGACCGGGAGCCGTTTGCGCTGGAATAGAATGACGGGGGGGGGGGGGGGGGGAGGAAAATTGTTTTTTGTAGTTTTTGTTACCATTATTATTATTATCTTTATTGTTATTATAATTACTAGTACCGTTATTATTATTATTATTATTATTATTATTATTATTATTATTATTATTATTATTATTAATTATTAATTATCATTATCATTATCATCATCATTATTATTATTATTATTATTATTATTATTATGATTATTATTATTATTGTTATTATTATTATTATTACCCTCATCATTATTATTTTTATAATTATCATTGTCATTAATATTATTACTATGATTAATATCAATACTTTCATTGTTAGTATCATCATGATTCATATTATTATTATTATTATTAATGTTATTGTTATTATTATTATCATGAACATGGTTATCATTCTCATCATTATCAGTATCATTATTATCCTTGTTATTATTATCATAACTATTATCATTATTACTATTGTTGTGGTTGTTGTTACTTTTATCATTGTCATCATTATCATCACGTATGTCATTATTGTCATTATGATCATCATTATATTATCATTATTGTCATTATTGTTATCATTATTATTATTATTATTATTATTATTATTATTATTATTATTATTATTATTATTATTATTATTATTATTATCATTATTATTATTACTACTATTGTTATTATTATTTTTATTATCATTATCATCATAATTATTATTATTATTATTATTATTATTATTATTATTATTATTATCATCATCATCATTATCATTATCCTTATCATTATCATTATTATTTTTGTTGTTATTATTATGATTATTATAATAATTATAATTATTATTGTTATTATTGTACCTACACCGATTTAAAATGGTCTTGCAGTTCAAGCTTTTAACAGGAAATGTAAGTCAAATTGACGGATGCATTTTTCTGAAAATCAAGAGTGAGACTGCATATTTAATATATATATATATATATATATATATATATATACATATTTATATATATACTTTTTTCATTTCCTTCTCTACTGTTCTATACTATTTTCTTCGTTGCTATTATCATTATTTTTTTTACTACTATTATTTTTATTGATATTGTTGTAATTATTATCATTACTATTATTATTATTGTTATCATTGTTATTATCATCATCATCATTATTGCTATAATTTTATTACTACATGTATCATCATCATCATTGTTATCAATATCATTACTATTATTATCACCATCACTGAAGTTATCATTGTTATA
>NC_061830.1:14902213-14904713 GCF_019202785.1 Penaeus chinensis
ATATTTACAAATATATATATATATACATATGTATCACTGTATATATGTATGAATGTATACATATAAACATACATTTATATATGTATGTATACATGTATATATGTATATCTATGTGTGTGTATCTATATACGTTTATACACATATATACATGTACACATACATATATAAATGTATATATATATATATATATATACACATACATATAAATATATATATATATATATATATATATATATATATATATACACACACACATATAAATACATCCATACAGTGATATATACATATGTAAATATATATATATATATATATATATATATATATATATATATATATACTTATGTGTATGTATATTTATACTTACAAACACACACACACACACACACACACACACACACACACACACACACACACACACACACGCATATATATATATATATATATATATATATATATATATATATATATTAATATGAATATATCATATATATACATATATATATATATATATATATATAGATGGATATAAACACACATGTGTGTGTGTGTGTGCGTGCATTATGAATATATGTATATGCATATATATACATATATATTATTATATGTACACATATATGTATATATCTATATCTGCCTATATATATCATATATAAATATGTATATATATATACATATATATTATTATATATATATATATATATATATATATATATTTATTTATATATATGTGTGTGAGTGTGTGCATGTATATATATATATATATATATATATATATATATATATATATATGTATATATATACTCTCTTAATAATAATAATAATAACATATATATTATTATTATTATTATTATTGTTCAAAGAGTGGGACATAGAGGGAGAGATTGTCAGGAAGCGTTAGAATGAAAATGACAAATTCAGCGCTATCCTACGCCGGTGGCCTTGACCAGCCTACCCCCTCCCCTCACCCGCCACCGGAGACGGCAGGAGGTCGGAGGCTGGTAATGCCTTCATTCCTTTTCATATTTACGTTTATCTAACTTTATGATTGTGGTCTTTTTTCTTCGTTAATTTGTGTGAGGTTTCTTGCTTTTATGCTGTATATTTTGGTTGGAGTATCATTTGATTTAAAAAAATGAAAAACTAACTTTAGGTTTAGATCATTTGAAGTATGAGTCTTGTAAATAGAATACCACTTATTAAGAAAAAAAAAATTATATGCATACATATGTGCTTGTGTGTGCGCGCGCGTGTGTGTGTGTGTGTATGTGTGTGTGTGTGTGTGTTGTGTTGTGTATAAATATGGATATATATGTATGTATGTATTTATATATTAATGACCTTGGAACTTAGTTTTCTATCAATTTTTTTCATTAATATTTTTGCCGCTTAAAAGATAAATCCAGTAACTATAAAAGCAAGTGAGGTGTGCGTTAATGTAACAAAACCATATATAATTAAGACATTGGTCTTGAAATGCTTCCTTGAAATTAAACTTTCTTTTTGCAGCTTCATTTTGATTCAAACTGTAAAATATGTTGCTTGATTTTCAGAGCACTGTCGAATAGTCTGTAGCAGTTTTACTTTTAGCAACTGGTATATTTGATAAAAGAACGGCTAAGGCGTCTGCTGTTAAGCCTGTTTAACAGGTGTACAACATGGATATCAATATTGTTTTTACTTATGTGTTCATATCAGGTACACATAATTTGGTTATTTATTAAATCTTTAAATTAGCTATATAAGTCATTGGTAAATTCTGTCAGTTATATATTTTTTCACCAATAGTAAGATTCCCTAATGTTGGTTTTATCAATTTGATTTTCGATTTAGTGTGTTCTGTGAGGCCATATTCAGATAATCAGAGATGAATGATCATTTACGGATTTAAAGTGATTTGTTAAAGGCCTCATTCTTTTTCACTAGTATTAACTCTCACTGAATGAATATATTGAATTCATATGTGATGCTATTAATGCCGTTAAAACTATAAAATTATCGATGATTATCAGTTCGTGATTATGGCATGTATTAATTATTAACCATTTCGACTCATTGTCTGCACATTATTTTCTGTGTTTTGTGCTAATTAACATTTTCGGAGACTACCGCGCGAGGGAGCGAAAACGAAACCGCCCCTGGGAAAGCAGGAGCTCGGAAAGACGTTAAAATCTTCTCTTATCTCCCATTCCCTCCTTCGTGACAATGCGTGACTCGCACTGTCGCGTTATAATGCATATAAGAATCATGAAATCAAGGACATTACTTAGACTTATTTTCTGGGTCACACATAAACGCAAGCCTCATGAATATGCATGCAACCCCCTCTACCCTGCACAACACCCCCCCCCCCCACCACCGTGTGTGTGTGTGTGTGTGTGTGTGTGTGTGTGTGTGTGTGTGTGTGTGTGTGTGTGTGTGCGCGCGTGCAGGTGTCGGTTTCTTAATCTACCTTCCCTCCTTTTATCCATTCTTCACCCGTCTCTCTGCTGCTGCCTGTCAT
>NC_061830.1:14912213-14919713 GCF_019202785.1 Penaeus chinensis
TTTTAATTATTTATTTATTATTATGTTTTTGTTTTTCTTTTTTTCTTGTTTTTTGCATTTCTGTCAAACTCACAATATTGACATTATTAACTTATTTAATTCACAGAGCTACGATTTAATAAGAAATAAGATAAAATAGTTATCCTCAAACATATTTGGGATAAAGTAGAATATAAAGAAAATAGTTAAAGCGTTTCATCTATTTTTTTTTTTTTTTTTTTTTATCCAAATGCGTTCAATCGGTGGTAACTACTTAGAGACAATGTATTGAGAAAATTAACAGGAAAATTACCATTTTAAGACATAAGCCAAATCTGATTTATCCTTCAGGCGGAAGGACCCCCCACCCCCACTCTCTCTCTTCAATATATCTGTGTCTATTCATATCTGTGTTTGCATATATGTATGTATGTATGTATATATATATATATATATATATATATATATGTGTGTGTGTGTGTGTGTGTGTGTGTGTGTGTGTGTGTATGTATATATATATATATATATATATATATGTATATATATTCATTTATATACAGACAAACACACACACACACACACGTGGGCGTATTAATAGCAACATTAAATACACAGCCCTATTTTCTATTTCTTTTTTTTTTATATATGGATATATTACCATTCTTACTCCCGAATCTGTGTATGTGTGTGTGTGTGTGTGTGTGTGTGTGTGTGAAAGAGAGAGAGAGATAGATAGAGAGAGAGAGAGAGAGAGAGAGAGAGAGAGAGAGAATGAGAGTCCGTGTGTGTACGTGGGCGAGCACGAAAACTAATAAAAGCGTTAAAAAAAAAGAAAAAAAAGAACATGCCTACAGGTGTTCTAGCAAATACATGAACAAAATATTGCCCTTGTCAACAGCACACACTAAAACACAGTACACATGTTTATTTTTTATCGACTTTACAATGAACAAGCTCGGACGAAGTACAAAGTAAATATTTTGAGTCGTAACATTGCTCATATTCTCATCGAAATCTGAATATTAATATCTTCATTTTATACACACACACACACACACACATATACATGTGTATATATATATATATATATATACATACATACATATATATATGTATATATGTATATATATGTATATGTATATATATATATATATATATATATATATATATATATGTGTGTGTGTGTGTGTGTATGCACCCCCCCCCCCCCCACACACACACAATTGTCTTATATTGTCTGGTTTTCTCAACGATACTTGAGAATGAAGAAAACACCGATGAAAACTAAATTAGGTTCACTGGAGATCAGCTTTGACAAAAATAAAAGGGAATTCTTCGTGATCCTCTGCCCCACACGCCAGGCTCCACCCGACAGTATCGCCGCCAGACGTGATATATCGTACAAAGAATTTTTTTTTTTTTTTTTCTTTTATAGGTGACAGCCTACAGAGCAAAATAAACTAAACATAATTAAATCTACATTTCACATGGCGTAACCTATCACACAAAAGGCAGTGTATATAATAGAATCACATAATTAGCACAATATACATACGATGATATTGTTATCACAACATTATCTCATTTATCACAACTCACTTCAATATCACAAAGCACATCTCCCTCCTCCCTTTACATTATCATAACTCATTTTAATATCACAAAGCACATCTCCCTCTCCCCTTTACATTATCATAACTCACTTCAATATCAGAAAGCACATCTCCCTCCCCCCTTTACATTATCATAACTCACTTCAATATCACAAAGCACATCTGTTCAAATTGAACAGACTTCAATTTGATGTGTTCCGAGGATCAATAGGCACACCAGGAAGAACCTGGTGTGTTATCTGACAGCTTCTCTTTCAAATCAGTTCAATTTCCGATCATGAACTGTGTAGGGCGCAAGAAGCGTCGATTGCACCACAGTATACGGCCACTTGGCAGCCTGATGTAATAATCACGAGATTTACAAACACCCATGACAGTGCCAACTTTAACCAATGCTTGGATGTGGGATCCTGGATTCGCACATACCCCCCAATTTTTTACTTGGATGTCATAGCGGGTCTTCACGACCTTGGCCCGTACTGCAGCACGACGGTCGTAGTATTCAGCATTGGTCTGCCACTCCTTCACTAGAGTGGGCAGGAGCAAAGGGGCATGCCAAACAGAATCTGAGCAGGAAAACGGCCAGTGAAGTTTTAGGGTGTTACACAACTCCAGTAAGCCTCAGCCAAACTAGTCGCCGTCAATACTCCCATTGGGTGCTGTCTGCACCCAACGGTAATGGGGGCTTGACATTACAAGACATACTTCCTGGCACACCCAGAACACATGCCAAAAGAATCTAATTGTTGTAGCACTTGTTGTTTTAGTTACGCATGGGATGACAACCTGTCAGCCAGAGAGTTAGTTAGTATACACCAAGGAATGTTTTCCAGCAACACTGAAAAAGTCAGCTGACACAGACACCAACGGTCTTGTGGATTTGTCTTCTAATGTTAACAGCTCCTGTTGCTGGCTAGGCTGTAGCCACTGGCATTGCTCACAGGCACGAATGGTGTTTGCAATGTCTGCAGTGATGTCTGGCCAAAAGCCTCCACGCCACAGTGGCTGTCATACTTGTAAGCTAGGATGCTACGGTGTAAAGAAACTTTAGGGGAAGGCTGAGATTTAGGTCATGCTCTAGAGGTGACAATTCTGGCATATGAAGCAGAAGGGGATACTGAACTTATTAATTTAAAGTTATGTTAGGAGTCTTCTTTCGTCTTCTTAGTCTTCCTTTTCTTTGGGCAGCATTTGTCATAGTCTCTGCCCATTGCATTCCTTACATTTGGCATTCCTGACAGGACAATTTACAGCAGTAACCCAATGGCCTCTCTCGCCATAAGCATGATAGGTGGAAATGGTGGCCCTGCATAAACCTTTCTCATGTTGACAACCACAACAGTTGCAGGCCTTATTAGGCAGAGGCGAACCAGGCCTCATCTTGAACTTAGGTTTAAGGGCAACATTTTTCTCTCTGTTATGTCAAGAAACAGCATGTGATGAAACTGTGTCCCTCAAAGCAGATGGTGCAGTCTTTGATGATTTATGTAACCTACATTTCTCAAAAATATCCTGCAATGTTGCTGAGTAGTCTATTTCAATGAGCTTCAAGGTAGAGTCTTCATCCTTTACTCATTAGTATGCTGTGTTTCTTCCACTGCTCAGAGCATGCTTGGTCCTGTGCCTCGCAAAGGTCTATTTCCTGTATCTGAAAGTCGTCAAAGCTTTTGCCATCTGAATGCTTGCACTCACCGAAAACACAGTAAAATACATAAATGCAGTCTGAGGCATGAGTGTGTGTGCATCCATGTGCGCACTGGCAGTACAGTGATGTCATGGCGGACCCGTGGGCAGGTGAGCCACAAGCGCAAGAGAAACAGTCGCTAACGAGGGCTTCCTGGTACCCAAGGCCAATAAGAAGGGATAGTGCACCCATCCCTGGTTCATTCCATCTTGGACCAGGGAGAACTCTCCCATATGTGTTTGCCGTGTTTGACGTCCATAATACTAGGAGACAGGAGTCCTGGAGGTTGAGCAATGCTGTATGCTTTGCACTACAGCTAGCAACACACCTTTTGGTCCTCTATTCTGGTTAGACAGGTGGCTTGATCAAGGCCCGGTCAAGTCAATCGGCTGGTCAAATATAGCTAGAGTCATGCAGGCACTGTCCAGTCAGTAACTTATAGGTCTCGTGACTGCCATCAGCACTGTCATACTGACTGTATGTATTTCCTCACTACTCCAACTACTACCACCCCTTTTTATGATTTCAACAAGTTCACAAAGAATTAACTCTCTCCCTGACAACTTACGAAATGCCATAGCTAATCCCTTTGGAACATCACATATCACTCTGGAACCTTTCCAGCTTCCAAAGGGCAAGAATGGGAATCATAATGGTTTCTTGGCTCCCAAACCAGGTAAAAAGGAGAAAAGTCCTTCTCAATCCATTAAGGAAATCTTACCTGGTAAATATGAAAATATCTCATATAATAAATACCTAGTATTGAAGACCATTGATGGTGTATCAGTCATGGCTCTTTTTGAAGTACATCAGAAGATATCTGAGGTGTGTCAACATGATCCTCGCATCACCCCACAGCAAGATGGTAGCCTGATAGTTGATCTTTCATCACCAGACGAGTGACGGTCTGCATGTGATATACGACATTCCTGGGGCTCAAGTCTCATGTTCTCCTCACATAACCCTCAATCAGTGTAAGGGCATTGTCTTTCCCGAACCTGATGAAGTATTCTGAAGAGAAACTGTTAGAGGAACTTAAGAATTTCAATGTAGGGGCAGTAAAACGTTTTATGAAAAAAGGATGGTTTGGAACAGTCGACACTAACTCTCCTTCTAATTTTTGACATATTAGTCCTTCCAGAATCATTTTCATTGGCAGTTATAGCCACATGTGCCCAACCCTATGCGGTGCTTCCAGTGCCAGGATTATTGGCATGGAGACAACTCTTGCCGTTTTAACCAAGAGTGTGTGTAAAGTGTGTGGTCCAAATCATCAAGGAGATAACAATTTTCCAGGTTCAATATGCTGTTACCACTGCAAAGAAGCTCATGAAGCATCTTCAAAACAATGTAAAAGTACAAGTTAAAAAAAAAAAAAAAAGTATTGGTAATAAGTTAGTTTTCCAGAGGCAAAGTGATGTGCCTGTGTGATGTTTGCACAGCCAGGTAAGTCTATTGGCTCAGTTCTAGCCCGTCCTCCTTCCCACCACTCCTTGATCCCCAATACTTCTAATACACTCTGCCACTACCTTTAAACCTGTCCTCAAATATTGAAAATGCCTCTGGTGTGTTCCACCAGAAACGGATTAGGAGTGAGGGTTCTATTGAGGAGTCTCCTCTCAAAGTAAGGTCGTTGGGGCCATCAGTCAAGGCTCCAGAGGTCTCAACAGTGACAGCTTCAGCTGCCACTACATCCACAGGGGCTTTGCTGCTAGGCAGAATGCTCCTAAAGCAAAGGCTCAGGTACGCCCTTTGCCTGGGCAAATGAATTCTATGCCTGTTCAAAAGTCTCCTACCAGAGTGGGGTCTTTGGAGCCATCAGGCAAGGCTCCAGAGGCCTCAATAGTGACAGCACCAGCTGCCACCACAACCACAGGGACCTCCGCTGCTAGACAGAATGTTCCTGAACCAAAGGCTCAGGGCCGTTCTTTGCCCAGGAAAAAAACTCCTGAGCCTGTCCAAAGGAAGCCTGTGGGAACTAGTTCAACAGGTAAACCCATCAAAAGGTACTCCCAAGATGCTGGAAAGGGACAGCCTAAAGGTATGGGGCAGGCCTTAACCACAGGTGCTGCTAAACACTTTATGAAGAGGTAGTTTGTCAACCTGAAGAACTGGATACCTTAATCCATTGAAACTGTCAGGGAATTCATGCAAAATGGGAAGAGGTACAACATCTGATAGCTTCATATAACCCAATTTGTATATGCCTACAAGAAATCATGACCAAGGAAAATCATCCAATTTCCATGAGAGGATTCCAAGTTCAAGACCATTGTGGAACCTCTTGGAGGAGTAGCAGTGATGGTACATCAGGATATTCCCTTCCAGGCCATCCACCTGCGGACAACACTGCAGTTGAAGGCTGTGAGAATAGGCTTATAGGCTTAACACAACCTTACACTGTTACATCCATCTACCTTCCTCCACATAATCTCAACATAGGTGATTTGGAAGATCTACTTGTGCAGTTGCCTCATCTATTTCCACTTTTGGGAGATTTTAATAGTCGGCATCATCTCTGGGAAGACATTTTGTGCAACCCTCAAGGAAGGGCCTTGGAGTCTTTGTTCTCAAGAGTAGATGTAGCTTTACTGAACACACAAATTTCCAAATTCAAACTGGGACATTCTCCAATACTGACCAGTCAATTGGTTCACCTGATTCACAGTTCATTTTTACTTGACAGGTCATGGAAGACTTACTTGGAAGAGTCACTTTCCAATACTTTTGGAGGTGATTGGTATTCCAGCCAATGGAGTGCAGAGATGGCGACCTGAACATGCAGACTGGAATGTTTCTAGATTAACTGCAGTATTGCAAGTATCTGTGAATGATTTCCAGTGTGTTCAAGATGCTGTTAATCCCTTCACATCACGAATTCACTTTGCAACAGAAGCATCCATTATCAAAAGTAGTGGGCAGTACCTCCGGTACCATGGGGGTCTGATGAATGCCAACAAGCTGTCAGAGCAAGAAAAGCTGCACTGAGGCAGTTGAAATGACGCCCCATTATAAAAAGAACCGAGCCAAGGCCAGTTGAGTGCTAAAAGAGGCTAGAAGGACATCTTGGAAAGAGTACATCTCGGTTAATTTAGCATGGGTATAGGACAAGTGCATAAGATCACTGGAAAGAGCACATCCATGTCACCAGCTGCTCTGAAGTTGCCAAATTTCTCACAGACAAAAAAGATGTTGTAAATGAGCTAGCCAAATCCATTGTAGAGGTCTCCTCTGGAGCATCTTACACTGCCTGATTCTCCACTTTTCGGGCTGAAAAGGAATGACACCTAATGTCTTTCTTCAGTAGGACTGCAGCAGAGCTTTCATACAACTTGCCATTTTTGTGCAAGGAGATGGACTCTGCCTTGCAGCTCTGCCAATAGTGACAATATCCCATACTAAATGATATCTCACTTACCAGAGAGCTCACAAAAGTTCCTATTGGACCTATTCAATAGGATCAATAGGGAGGGCACAGTGCCATCCACATGGAAAGAAGCACTTGTGAGGATGGAAACTGCTATACTGAATTCCTTTTCACAGTGACGTCAAATGTTACTAGTCTCCTTTGATCTTGAAAAGGCTTAGGATACTAATTGAAAGCATGGCATACTTATGAAGCTGTATCTCTAACTTCATACAAAGAATTTTTGCTCACAGTACGTTTAGTGTTTGGGTGGGAAACAGTTTCTCTAACTTAGAAGATCAGCTGGAAGGGGTCCCACAATGGAGTGTCTAAACTGTGACCCTGTTTGCCATTGCTATAAATGACATTGTAAAGGTCGTTCCAAGTGCTGTCCCATGTAATCTGTCTGTGGATGACTTTACACTGTACTGCTCAGGAGGAAGCTTACTGGATGTGCAAGGGCACATGCAGACTCCAGTAAATCAGGTTGTGCTTTGGGCAACATACCATGGGTTCAAATTTTCTCCAAGACTATGGCTATGCATTTCGACAAACTAGGAAAGTTTCATCCTTTCCACTATTTAGGAGCAAACCCACTGCATTTTGTCCAAGAGGTCAAGTACTTAGGTAAAAATTCTAAGGTGAAAACTACTTAGTATTTTGAGGGTTCTTTCACAACTATCTTGGGGTGCAGACTGCACAACTCTTCCGTGATTTTACCGAGCGCTTATTCGTAATAAACTTGACTATGGATTTGAGGCTTATTAATCTACAAATCCCACTGTTCTCTAGATGTTGGACTCAGGTCATAATGCTAT
>NC_061830.1:14944713-14947213 GCF_019202785.1 Penaeus chinensis
CTCCAGGAAAATTATAAACAAAAAAGAGAAATGTCAAATCACTTAAACAAGGAGCCAAAACTTGATTATCATAGAAATAAATGAACAAATTGCAAAATAAGACTCTGATAAACCATGGAAAATAAAACACTTATACCACAAAAACATCACAGAGATCATCTAAATTCTAGAATTTATGCGAATGAATTTAACAATTTCTTCGCTAAAATTGGACATCTCACATACGAACAAATAAACGCTTCCATATCTCAGCAAAATACAGGTGGGATAAGGTCACTGGCCAATACTTTCAGACTACAGCCTGTAAAAGTAGAAACAATAAACTTAACAATAGAACACCTGCGTGAAACTAATGCTGTGGGAGCAGATGGCATTGCCTTTCGCTTTATTAGAGACAGTCTACATGCAATTGCTTATTATCTATTGGTTATCATTAACACATATCTAGTCACTGGTGATTTCCCATCGCTTTAGAAACATGGCGTAATAACATCAGTTTTTGAATCCGGAGACAAAGACAAAGTCAATAACTTTACCATATTACCTATACTGTCTAAAATTCTCGTAAAAAGTCGTAGCAGATCAAATGACAATATTTCTGTAGACAAATGGCCTACTATCCATATCACAACATGGTTTCAGAAGTAAGCTGTCTACTGAAACAGCATTATTAGAGATCACAAATAAAATTTATGAGAACATAGACAACGGTCAAATAAACTTGCATACACTGTGCGTTTTATCCAAGGCTTTCGACAGTGTCAACCACGAAATCCTCCTTAGTAAATTAGTATATCACAACATCGGTACATACTGGTACAGACATTATCTAAGTAACAGAAGCCAATCAGTCAGAATTCACGAGAAAATATCAACAATACAGATAGTATCTTTCGGTGTTCCACAAGAATGTATATTAGGCCCAATCCTGTTTACAATATTCGTAAATAACTTATCACCCATAGCCCAAAACTGTTTTCTTGTTCAATACTCCGGCGATTCACAATTTCTCCACAGTGATTCAGTAAACAACCTAGGTGAACTAATAAAAAAGACCCAGGAGACATTGACACTAATAAAAAAATACTATGACACAAATGGACTCAGGATAAATCTAGATAAAACACAATGTATATCCATAGGTTGTCGCCGAAATATCGCCAAAATTCCAGTAAACACCACCATAATATTTGAAGACAGCTACATAAAACCAAGCACTTGACATTGACAGATTCATGACATTTGATAACCATGTCGACAATCCGTTATACAAACACGAATTCTCAGTTTAATTGATTATTGTTCGAACAACTGGGGCACAACAAACAAAGGTCACATTCAGAAAATCCAAAAAAATACCGAACTGCTGCGAGAATAGCACATGATAACGTCAATTAGTATGATCACATTACCCCATATATTAGAAACTAAATTAGCTAAAAGTACGAAACAAATGTTACTATGGCACTAGCGTACTAAATCTCAAAATAATCCATGTTTTTTTTATCCACAGTGGCTATTAACCCTTCCAGCAGTAGGTAACAACCTGTGTCTAAACAAGACAAATAAACTCTCTAAACATTAAAAGATCACATACAGATATAGGGGCACGGCAGACACTAACACGTGGACCCATAATTTGGAACAAATTACCAAATAATCGCATAAATATCAGAAACTCTAATAAATTCAAAAATAAATTAAAATAGCATCTCTTAAAGCACCAATGAAATCAAGTTTCAAAGTATAAGAATAGACATGACTTATATGTAATGTCATTTATTCTATGTGTATCCTATATTCACATGTACTGTAAAATCACTTACTATGTAATGAGAACAATTATTGTAACTAATAGAATAAAGTATTTTGAATTGAATTTGAATTGAACTCTCTCTCTCTCTCTCTCTCTCTCTCTCTCTCTCTCTCTCTCTCTCTCTCTCTCTCTCTCTCTCTCTCTCTCTCTCTCTCTCTCTCTCTCTCTCTCTCTCCGCCCTTTTCTATATCTGTATTCCTGGGTAAAATAAGTAAAACAATTTATGCAGAAAATATAATTACTATAGTATTCATAATGATAATCATAGTAATGCTTATGGACCCATCAAATAATATTGATGATAATAATAATGATAATTACAATAAAATTATAGTAATAATGTTGATAACGAAGAAGACGAGAAAGATGATGATTATGTACTTACTGCAGCTGCTGATACTGATGATAATGACATTCCTTGTAATAGTATTGGTAATAATACCAACTATCAACATGATCATCTTGATATGAACATAATTATCATCAACGTCACCGTTAAGCAAGTCAAAGCATAAATCTAGAACACAGCAAATGGTTTCCAAGAGGGATCTACTCGTGCAGGATATTGGCGTGATGATATATAGCCTTCTATGCAAATTCCCGCTTCCGTTGGCCAAGCAAAGCCATCACAGCGGGTGAGTTCGTCACTTCTGATAGGGGATCAATACATTATTTAATAACCAT
>NC_061830.1:14972213-14974713 GCF_019202785.1 Penaeus chinensis
CTAACAAGAAACCAGATTTGAATAACCTGCCATAAACTGAGCAATATAGAGAAACAAATCAGAAGTAAAAACATACACTTCAACATATCAAACAAATTAGCAGATGATGAAAGAACCATCAGTAAAGTAATCAATTTCTTAAAATAAGACAAACCTTTATGGCCTAAGATAGATTGAAATAGTGAATAGAATCGATTGGCTTTATGACCTTGGCCGCATGCCAGTGGTTGATGACCAAGAAATCTAAAAAAAAAAAAAAAAAATTAATTAGTAAAATGTGGAGGGTCCAGGCGTCGTTATGTTCAGTCGTATGTCACAGGAGTTACCCTGGTTACCCTGAAGTTTACCATTTTCTCCATCAGCTTGCAGATGGAGCTGGTGAGAGTAATTGGTCTGTAATTCCCTAGAATGGTTTAGGGACATGCATGATTATAGCCTCTTTCCATGTGGATGGCACTGTGCCCTCCCTATAGATTCTATTGAATAGGTCTAATAGGAACTTCTAGGAGCTCTCCGGTGAGATATCATCTAGTATAGAATATTGTCACTTCCTAGGGCAGTCTTACGGCAGAGCTGCAAAGAAGAGTCCATTTCCTTGTGCAAAAATGGCAAGTTGTATGGAAGTTCTGCAGCAGTCCTACTGAAGAACGACACTGGGTATCGTTCCTGTTCATCCCGAAGAGTGGAGAATCAGGCAGTGGAAGATGCTCCAGAATAGATCTCTGCCATGGATTTAGGTAGCACATTTGCAACATCTTTTTTGTCTGTGAGGATTATGCCATCTATCTTCAGAGTAGGTGCTCTTCCAAGCGATCTTACACACCTTGTCCCATAGCCATGCTAAAGGGGTTCCAGAGTTAATCGAGAATACATATTGTCTCCAAGACATCCATCTAGCCTCCTTTAGCACTCGCCTGGCCTTGGCTAATTTTTTTTTTTTTTTTTTTTTTTTTTTTTTTTGATGGATCAAGGTTACATCGCTGGGGCGTCTATTCAACTGCCTTAATGCAGCTTTTCTTGCTCTGACAGCTTGTTGGCACTCATCCGACCACCATGGTACCGGAGGTGGACGGTACTGCCCGCTACTTTTGGGAATGGATGCTTCTGCTGCAAGGTAAATTTGTGATGCGAAGTGATTAACATCTTAAACATACAGGAAATTAGTCACAGATCCTTGCAATACTGCAGTTGATCTAAAAAGATTCCAGTCCGCATGTTTAACCCCTTGGTGACAGGTGTAGAAAACAAAAACAAAACAAAAAAAAAAAAACTCTACACTCTGGCAATCAATGGCAAGCCGAATCACCGCCTCCAAAAGTATTGGAAAGTGGTTGCTTCCATGTAAGCCTTCCATGACCTGCCAAGTGAAATTCAACTGTGAATCAGGCGAACCAATTGACAGGTTAATATTGGAGAATGTCCGAGTTTGAATTTGGAAATGTGTGGGTGTGTCACTGTTCAGTAAAACCGCCTTCCTCGAGGGATACCAAAGGTGATGCCGACCATTGAAATCTCCCAAGAGTAGAAATGAATGAGGCAACTGCCCAAGTACATCTTCCAAATAATCTATGTTGAGATTTTGTGGAGGAAGGTAGATTGATGCAACAGTGTATGGTCATGTCAAGATCACTGCTACTCCTTCATGAGGTCCATTATCAAAGGTCCCATAATGGTCTTAAACTTGGAATCCTCTCAGTGAAATCAGACAATTTTTCCTGGTGATAATCTCTTGTAGGAATGCACATGCTGGATTACATGAAGCTATCAGATGTTGCAGTTCTCCCCATTTTGCATGAATTCCCTGACAGTTCCATTGGATTAGGGCATCCATTTCTTCAAGTTGACAAACTACATCTTCATAAGGTGTTTGACAGCACCTGTGGCTAAGGCCTGCCCCACACCTGTAAGTTGTCCCTTTCCAGCATCTTGGGAGTAGCTTCTGATGATTGATTGATTGATTACCAAAAATTATCTGCTGCGTCAACAGCTAAGCTCATTAGCAGTGAACACCTTGTTGGACTGAAATGTTAAAATATTCAAAACAATAAAATCTATCAATAGATATATTAAAAATCAAAGAATAAATATTATGCTCTAAATGTATAAAATTGTCGCATAAACATTATGCATAATCAATTTTTTTTGAAAATATTAGTCTCCCTTAGGAATCTAATAAGACCTATGTCACAATCCTCCGCCAATACATTTTTCACTGTATATGTGGGAAACAAGTACATACGTGTTTGGTCTGAAAATGTTGCACATCTTTCCACTACATGTGCAACCATTAATGGCTCTATTTATTCCTTACAGCGTGCTTCACTTTTAGTCATCATTAGCCCATGAGTCAGTCTTGTGCCCAATTCTTAGACTTGTTAATACAACTTCTTGTCGGTTGGGATGGATGCTGGTCACCCAACTGCCAAGGTCATCTTTAAACTCTCGCAGTTTGTTTCTGAAGGTATGCCTCCATTTATCACGAAGACAACTCCTAATGCTG
>NC_061830.1:14992213-14997213 GCF_019202785.1 Penaeus chinensis
ACACACAAACATTGAAACCCCATGCATATCTATCTAATGCGGATTTACCCAACACAGCGAGCTACAAAATCCCTGACTAGAATTTACATGCTAAATCCCCCCTCCCTAGCAAAATAAATATAAAAATGACAACAAATTAGTAGTCAAATAAATAAAAAACAAATTAATTGGGAATATATACCCGGTGACTATTGCATTATATCAACACAGACTATTATACTGTTTTCCACTACCAACAAACGTGCTTATGTTGAATGTGAGAAACGACCGCAGGCTGTCTTTCTGTATCTCTGTCTCTCTCTGTCGCTCTCTCTCTCTCTCTCTCTCTCTCTCTCTCTCTCTCTCTCTCTCTCTCTCTCTCTCTCTCTCTCTCTCTCTCTCTCTCTCTCTCTCTCTCTCTCTCTCTCTCTCTCTCTCTCTCTCTTTCTCTCTCTCTCTCTCTCTCTCTCCTTCTTCAGGTCTGTAGCTACCTTCCGGCAAAGACAAATTAGTATATTAATTGCACTGTATGTCACATATTCCCTACAATGTCTCAGATGCTTATTATCTTTGTGAATAGCTGCCCTTGCGATATGAGAGCCACTGAGTCTGGTTAGGCTGGAGTGTAGGGCTCGTAAGAGGGGAATTCAGGAAGGGGGCTGAAACCAATGTTCACTTCCCTCATTGAAACACATTTTAATTAGCGATATATTTATAGAGACAATTGGACTTATAATAACCAGATTTGTACTGTATACACACACACACACACACACACGTGTGCGTGTGTGTGAATGTGTGTTTAGCTGTGAACTTATACGGGTGTGTGTGTTTATACATATAACTCACTTGAATACCTATTTTGTTTTCGTTTTCATCCGTTACCAAGTCCCCGGCACCATACAACCGCATCATCATAAATAACGAACCGTCTACTCCATCCTGAAGGAAAAACACCCCCCACCATATGCGTATCACAACAGTTGAGATAGACCTATAGTGAAGGACCCCCTGGGACACCACTTGATCACCTTGTTTTGACCCAGTGGGAGAGGGGGACAGTTAGATTTAGGATCATATGAGAACGAGGAGGAGAAATGGGATGGCATAGGAAGGGAGAAGTAGAAAAATGAGAGAGAATGAAAGAGAGGGAGGGAAGTGAGGGTGAAGGGAAAAGAAGAAATATTAGAAGGAGAAGAGGTAGGAGGAAGAGCAGGAGAATGAGAATAAGAAGGAAGAGGAGGAGGAAAAGGAGAAAGATATAGATAAAGAGGAGGGGAAGGAGAAGGAAAAGGAGGAGGAGCAGGAGGAGGAGAAGGAGAAGGAGGAGGGGAAGGAAAAGAAGAAGGGGAAAAGGAGGAGGAGGAGGAGGAGGGAAACGAGGAGGAGGAGGAGGAGGAGGAGGAGGAGGAGAAGGAAAATATAAAGGAGGAGAAGGAGAAGGAAGGGGAAGAGGAGGAGGAGGAGGAGGAAGAGGAGGAGGAGGAGGAGGAGGAGGAGAAGGAGTAGGAAGAGGAGGAGGAGGAGGAGGAGGAGGAGGAGAAGGAGAAGGAGACGGAAGGGTGGAAGGAGAAGGAGAAGAAGAAGATGATGAAGAAAAATAATAATAATAATAATAATAATAATAATAATAAGGAGGAGGAGGAGGGGAATGAGCAGGAGGAGGAGGAAGGAAGAGAGAGAAAGAGAGAGAGAGAGAGAGAGAGAGAGAGAGAGAGAGACAGAGAGATTGGTAAGTAAGGTAGAGAGAAGAGATAAAGAGAAGTTTGGGAGTGCAAGTGTGAAGTATTTACATAATGTTGTCATCTTTCCGTTATGACACTATTACGGTTATCATTATTATGATAATTATTATTTTTTTGTTTATTATTATTATTGTTATTTTTATCATTCTTCTTGTTGATAAAATTATCATTTTTCTTATTAACATCCTTATCCTTATCATAATGTTAGCATTATCATTATCATTATTAGTATCATCATTATTATTATAATTATTATTATTATTATCATGCCGGTAGCGAGTAGTTAGAACATGGGACTCACAGACTTTCATGGCAATCTGAGTTGGAGAGTTCGAGTCACCAGCCGGCATATTATTCCCCTGGACTAGGAACTTCACCTCGATTGCCTACAGACATGGGAGTCCACAATCCAGTGGAATGTCCCGTGCCGGTCCCAGGCCCGGGAGAATGGGGAGAGTTGGCGGTAGGAAGGGCATCCGGCTCAAAAAAAAAAAAAAAAAAGATGCAGATCCTTCCACTGTGGCGACCCCTGAGGATAGAAGCCATTTTTTTGTTTTTATCATTATGATTTTTTATTATTATCATCATCATTATCATCACCAACATTATTATCATCATTGTCATTATAATTATTAGCATCTTTGTCATTACCATTACTACTACCATCATTATTGTTATCATCATCATCATCATAATCCTCATCACCATATCATCATCACCATCATTATTATTATCATAATGATAATCATCATTTGCCGTGTTAGTAATAGCAGTAGTAGTAGTACCATCTCTATCATTATCACTATTATTAACAATTAATATTATTAATATCATTATTTTTATTATTATTATCATTACTATTATTATTATTCTATCATTATTATTATTATTATTATCTTGATGGAAACAATGATCATTATCATTATTTTTACTATTATTACTAAAACATGATATTTAGTGGCTACTGCTACTACTAGTCCTCCTCTTACAGATGTTAATATATTATGTTAATATTACCAATCACGAGACAACTAGAGAACAGGTATTATTTGCAATTCCGCATAGATGATTAAAAACACTCGCTTGCAGAAAAAGTCATATTATTATAATTACAGAAGGAAAGCACATATCAATCTGAACATTATACTCCAGTGATTTATTAGATAAATTTAGTATAAACCTTATGGTTAAAATGGTGTAACTGCAAGCGGTTCATAACTCGTCATTATAATTGTTCTACATAATTCATATATCAATATTTGTCATTTTATCTACTTAGAATAACATCCGTCGTGTTCTATATTAATGCCACTACAACTCTGACAGTGATGCGATGGACTACGTTTAAAAAAAACAAACTCAATTCCTTTGTGAAACGACGATATAAATATCACTTCCCAGCATACTAGCAGAGCCAATTAACATAAAATATTCATATTCAGGTTTATGCCTCCCTCCATTGTATAAAATGCTTTCATCCAGAATGTTTAAAATTCATCTAATCTTTTGAGAATCCAAATTTATAGCCAAAGCCGTAAAGTGAGAATTATTTTTGCTCAAGCCTCCCGTTCTACTTCAGACCAGTAATATTCCAGGTGACAAAGTACGGCTAAAGTTAATAATTTCCTTATTTGTAATATACGGTTATAACATAAAACAACTATGTTAATAAAAATACTATTGTATTCTTACCCGACGCCTTGGAAATATAAATAATGACAGCAAGATTATTCCCTGTTACTTAAAACAACAACAAAACATACACGAGAATTGGTAAAATACCTGACGATCATAAACATAGGCTGTTCGAGAGGCGGGGATCCTGCTCCTCATTACTCCCCCTAACCTCTCTATTTCTCTCTACGTTCCATCGGCAGAAAATGCTCCGGCTTGTGGGAACGTTTTACGAGCGGAATTACAGTTTGCTGAATAAAGGACTCCCTCTGGGTTGAACAAACGCGGGCATGTTTAAGTATGACGTACGTGTTTGTGGGACGAGGAGGGGAAGGAAAAGTAGCATCGGCTCAGTTTGGCTCGGTCTTTATGCCTGTGAAAAGAAAAGTCAATAATGACGGAGAGAGTGAGAGAAAGGGGCTCTTGGAAAATCGTTGTTTTCTGATTGCACTCTCAACGGGGAAGACTTTTCACGCGCAGAAAGACGGTATTGTCGGAAGATAACAAAGCCGCTTCCTTGAAATGGCTGAGCATGTAAACACACCCAGGGAGAATGGGAGAGTAAGAGGCAAGCAACTGAAGGCAGAAACTCCGACGGACAAAAGAAGAAAAATTACGAACTAAAGTGGAATAGCAGAGAAATTTCCAGGGAAAAATTTCTTTGCTCGCATCCATCCATCTTATTTCTTTTTGTTAAATGGGGGGTTCCTTTCCTCTCAAAATAGATAGTTTAATAGATTTACATAACTTACAAGCAGGCAGATTATAATTCACTGAGAAAGAAATGCAAAGAAATATTGTAAATATGTTAGGCCGCATAAACCACCGGTATACTCTTGCTTGTAGTAAACTGTAAGTAGATCCAGAAAAATCACTATATGTATCAATAACAACGAGTAGCTAAAAACTGTGTTCCAGGTCATTTTGTACACAGTTCATACTAAATATAATTATCGTTTACTAATACCAATAACAACTAAATTATTCTCTTTTACAAAGAAAAACATTTATGTAGAGGAAATACGAAAAATCTAAATAATAAATATTAGTATTGTTAATAATAAACAATACCAACAATGTCGTGATCCTCATTCATTTAGTCGACTCCTTCCCGGACACCTTTAAAAGCATATTGTAGTGAAAAAAATGTGTATATGTTTATATACATATATGTTTACATATTTACATCATTGTATTTATGTAGGTACATATAGATAGATAGATATAGATATATAGATAGAGATAGATATAGATATATAAATAGATATATAGATAAAATATAGATATCGGTATAGATTAATAGATATGCAGATATGTATTAATATGTGTGTATATATATATATATATGTATATATATGCATGTGTATATATATGTGTGTGTGTGTGTGTGTGTGTGTGTATGATTATATATATATATATATATATATATATATATATATATATATATGTGTGTGTGTGGGTGTGTGTGTGTGTGTGCGTGTGTGTGTGTGTGTGTGTGTGCATTTACACATTCATACACACATATAGATAGATAGATACGAAAAGACCATCATTTGTCGATATCGATTTTGGCATTGTTCGCTCTGTCAATGGCGGACAAAA
>NC_061830.1:15027213-15029713 GCF_019202785.1 Penaeus chinensis
CTCTCGTCACCCGCACTGAATGGGCGTGTCTTAGCGGGCAGTGACGTCATTATTACCCGAACTTTGTCCATTATCCACCTAGAGCGTATTCAGGATTTCCTGAGTGACTCCCGCGACTATGAAAATGAAAAGAAAAATGAAAAATGAAGGCAGACGAACGGTTATCACTGGTCCTAAAAACTTTCTACATTGTCTGTGTGAATTACATTTAAGATTTCTTGTGTGTGAGTCTCAACATTGTCTAAGGGAAAGATTTAAAGTGAGAAAAGGGGGTGTAGGGGAAAAAAGTGAGACAAAGTCTTAACGTTCCACAATTCTATATATTTCAAGTTGGAATTTCGTCCACGTTTTTGAAAATTTGGAAAATGAGAACGAAAAATTCGATTTTTCTTTTCCTTTTTTTTTTAGGGTAAAGTTAGGAAGAAAATAAAATCCTCAACAAATAATAGATTAGTCAAAGTTATTTTATCAAGTCTTCGATTTTTTTTGTCTGAAATTCATCAGGGTTGCGTGATGCGATAGGAAAAAAGCCACAAAAATGATTTCAGAAACAAAGATATTATATTCTGGCTGCTCTGTAGGTAATCTACTTACATACTTTTTGTCTGTGTGTACTTTTTGCGCTTATCTTCTACTATAAATGTTAAATATATTCCTAATTTGATTATCATCATTATCACTATAATTATTATTGTTGGTGGTGTTAATCTTGATATCATTAATATAATTATCACAATTATTGTTAGCATTTTTATTGTTATTACAATTATTATTATTATACTTATTACTATTATTATCATTATTATTATTATTACTATTATTATTATTATTATTATTATTACTATTATCATTATTATTTATCATTAATGATAATAATAATAATGATGTTATTATTATTATTATTATCATTGTTATTATCATTATTATTATTATTCTGGTTGTTGTTGTTGTTATTGTTGTTGTAATTATTATTATTATTATTATTATTATTATTATTATTATTATTATTATTATTATTATTATTATCTATATCATGTAGTAGTTGTATCATTATCATTATCATAATTATTATTATTATTATCATTATTATTATTATTTCTATTATTATTATTATTATTATTATTATTATTATTATTATTATTATTATTATCATTATTATTATTATTATTATCATTATTATTATTATTATCTATATTATTATCATCATCATTATTATGATTATGATTATGATTATGATTATTATTATTACTATTATGATGATGATGATGATGATTAACATTTACATTATTAACATTAACATTATCATTATTATTATTATTATTATTATTATTATTATTATTATTATTATTATTATCATTATTATTATTATTTTTACCATTATTATTATTATTATTATTATTATTATTACTACTAATATTATTATTATTATCAATATTATTATTATTATTATTATTATCATTATCATCATCATTATTATTATCACTATCATTATCATTATTATTATTGTTATTATTATTATTACTACTACCATTATCATTATTACTATCATTATTATTATTATTACCATTATTATTATTGATATTAATATTATCATTATCATCACTGATGTTATTATTATCATTATTATTTCACGATCATTATCATTGTTATTATTATTGGTATCATTATCATTATTGTTATTATTATTGGTATCATTATCATTATTTTTATTATTATTGGTATCATTATTATTATTGTTATTATTATTATCTTTAGTAGTAGTAGTTGTAGTATCATTATTATTATCCTTCAATCAATCTCCGTGCCGTCTTCGATCCGAAGGTTGGCTGCGAAAGACCTCCAAAGACCTCGCTTTTCCGCTTTCCTCTTGTATTGTACACACGATCCAATTCTAGTCCATTACTTTATGTTGTCGAACCAAGTCCCTCTCTGTCTCCCCCTATCTTTATTCCCTTCTACCAATCCTTCCAACACTAGCAACTCCAAATCCCCAGCCGGGCCCCTAAGAACGTGTCCCTCAAACTTCATCTTCCTCCTTGCAATTTGATTCAGCCACCTATCCTTGATGTTAGTCTTCTCAAGAATATCAACATTCTTAATTTTGTCCTTCCAACCGATCCTAAAGATTCTTCTTAGACACCACATTTCCAATGCGTTTATCCTTCTCGGTGCTTCTTTATTCATTGTCCAACACTGACCCATACGCTGCAACTGGTAATATGTATAGATTCAGAATTTTGATCTTAGTCTGGAGGATGATGTTGCGGTCTATCAATTCTGTATGCTGGTAGAACACGTTTTTTGTCATTCCTATTCTTGATCTAATTTCCTCTTCGCACTTGCCATTTTCTGTGATTATACTTTCCAGATACTTGTACTTCTTGACTTGTTCTAACGCCGTGCAGTCGATGTTGACCTGTGGGGATTCCTTCTTCGATATAGCCATTACCTTTGTCTTCTTAGCGTTCAGTTCCATTCCGTACTTCTTGCACGTAGAATT
>NC_061830.1:15042213-15049713 GCF_019202785.1 Penaeus chinensis
AGTATCAGTTTTAATGTTACTATTTTCATTATTATTATTAGAATTATTTTACGTTATTTTTATTATCATCTTCATTACTATCCTCATTATTACTATTATCTCTATTGTTATCCTTAACATAATGATTATCATTATTATTATCACAGTTATAATTATTATCATTAATATTGTGTGCGCTCGATTACAACATTTTTTAATCAAATGACAAAATACCTAAGAGCAAGGCCGCGCGGGCAATCGCAGACGCCAGGTTCGTTGCCAAAATGAGCTCATAAGCAATGATTCTGGTCTTCCCGTGGGACCAGCAAGTTGGGAAATAGCCGACAGGGTTACTTCGAATGGTGGACCATATCATAAACTGGTTGTTGAGAAAGCTCTCGCGCGACCGTGCCTTTTCAGTACATTGCGCACTATGAGAAAACGCTGCTTTGGGTTATTACATAAGCTCTTTGGGTATTTCAAATATCGTAAAACATTGTTTACAGAAGGGAATCATTTTCCCTCAAGAACCAGTAGTAATAAAATTGATATTTCATTCGTATTGGCCTCAAGGTAAGAGGGGTCCGGTAACCCCCCTATATCGTTACGTAAATCTTATCTGTAATATGCATGTCTCTGGCTCTTGTTAACATATTACAGTTTCCATATTTCCATGACCAGCCAAGCAAGGTTTCAAGTATGATGGAATTTTCCTTCACTGAAGTATTACCGAAACTGTATGAAGAGGACAGAAAGGGTGAGGCGAAATCTGAGCGTTTGCATGGAAATTTACGTCTCTTGAGGACAAGTTCCGAGGAATACTTCAATAAGTGAGCCTTCTTTCCAGTTCTTAATTATTCCGAATTGAAACCAATGTTAAATATTATATTTACTCGACGATGAATGAGAGACAGATTTGTGTACCAAATCAAGCAGCATACAGTAAGTATCAGTTACTAAGCAAATAGTAAGGTGCAAAGACTTACGCTTATAATTATAAATCTATAAATAAAGTTCTAGCTTCGCTCGGGCCTTCTAAATATGGCCCGGCCTGTGTCAGCTTTTTACGGCTGTCTCATTGAGTTGTCTGACACTCGGTGCTTACCGTGGCGGCGGGATTGCCAGCAGGCGCTCCTGCCGCCATGGTGTAAGCATTTCGCATAGCGTCTTTACCAGTACGGCGGCTGTTGTGGGCGGTCTCTGTCTCTGGAATTGTGTATGGTCACAATTTTATAGGTAGTGGACTAGTGTGGCGTTCGGCTCGCCGCAGTGCTTTCATCGCGTTCGATTGTTGGGATAATCTGCCATGCACAGTGGTAACCTAGGCGCATTCTGTGAAGAATGACTTCGGTACCTCTGTTGCTTACTTCAGAGAGTGCCAGTGGTTCATAGCTTGTGGCGTCTGAGTACCAGCTGGCCGAGGGGGAGGTTCTCGTTTCCTCTCTGTGGAGCTGCCGTAGGAAGGTACGACCGACCAAGGCACACTTCTCCATAAGTAATTTTCGGCTCGGTTTTATCGTCATGGGATTTGGGGGCATACCCCAGCCAGCGACGGCTAGTCTGTCAGCAAGCTCGTTCCCTAATTATAAATGATGTGTAAAATGATAGTGAGATAAAGAAAATGTCCGTTTAGTTTGTTGTGGGACATACCAAGAGACTTGGAGAAAGACAAAAAAAACTGGAAGAAATTATTGTTTCCGTAATGATAATGAAAGGGTTTGCGATATTTAGACACCTCCCTTTATCTTACTGAAATCAATCTGTGAATATAATCAAGAATCACTGAGTGGGAAAACCAAAATTCATCCAAGACATCCATAGGACAGACATGTTAGATACGTGTTAGGTGTAGTTGATAAGAAACTACAAGCAAAAGTTATTGATAAGAATGCTGAAGAGACTAATTTTAGTGGACAGCATTGCGAGTCACCACGAATAAGATGAAAATAATGTCAAGAAAAAAAATATTGACAGGTCAGAAAGATACAAACTAATGAAAGGCTTAAATGCAAAGCGAGAGTCTTTTTTGACTTCATACCCTCAAACACTAACAGAGTAGTGCTTAGTATAAAGCAATAAGGGATGCTTCCAGCCAGTAATATGAAAAGTTTATACACGAGCTTCGGTAAAATCAGAAGTTTAGTGACAATGGTATGAAAGAGAGACAAAGAAGAAAGAGTAAATCAGAAACTACGGAGAGCATTTGTTATCATCTGATTGCAAGTTGTGAAATAAAACCAAAAATAACTTATATACCAATCAATAGCAATGAACTTTGGTTAGTATTCGCACGAACACACAACACACACATATATATAAATGTGATATATATATATATATATATATATATATATATATATATATATATGTATATATATACATATATATATATATATAAATATCCATACATACATATATATATATAAATTTTTGTATGTATGTATATACACACGAGTGTGTGTGTGTGTGTGTGTGTGTGTGTGTGTGTGTGTGTGTGTGTGTGTGTGTGTGTGTGTGTGTGTGTGTGTTTGTGTGTGTATGTGTGTGTGTGTGTTTGTGTGTGTGTGTGTGTGTGTGTGTGTGTGTGTGTGTGTGTGTGTGTGTGTATGTGTGTGTAAAGTAAATCTGTATATGTACCAACCAATAAAAGATTGAGTGAATAAGGCAATAGCATAATTAAATAAATGAAAGCAATATATATATATATATATATATATATATATATATATTCGCAAAGATACACACATTGTAACTACGGAGTTCAAGGGGAGACACACACACACAGACTTTGTTCGACCCACTCTTTGCCATACTTCCATACCCATGTTATTTTTCGTGTCAAGTTCCCTCTGTGGGCCAAGTGGTAGCCCTTTAGCGTCACAGGGTACTGAGTGCAAAAGGAACACAGACAGACATCGAGGTTTATTTATGATACATACATGCATACATACATGCATATATATATATATATATATATATATATATATATATATATATATATATATATATATATATATTTATTTATATACATATACATATATATACTCATACATACGTGTGTGTTTGTGTATGAGTGTGTGTGTGTGTGCTTGTGTGTGTGTGTGCGTGCGTGTTTGAAGTAAATCACTGGACAGTGAATGATATTTTGAAGAGCTACACAAGCACGTGTATCTAATTATTTTAATTTTTACTAAACGTTTTTATATTGTCATTAATCATTATACGAGTTGAAATAAGCAAGTGGTATTATCCCCTGTAAGACACATTTTATGACCTCGTTTCCTAATTTCTAATAAAATAACATAAAAAAACAATGGTGTCAAAGCTAGAGACACGCTTCTGAAACGCCAGGTGCATCATTCACTTCCCCTTCATTTCCAAACGGTAAACTAACCATTTCACTTCGTAACGTTAATTGAACCTCTCTTCCTCGTTTATCTCCTCCACCTTCTACTTCTCTTCACAAAGCTGTGGAAGCGCCGAAATTGATTGACTTTCTGCCCCTTCCTCACCTGGCAACTGCAGATCACTGAGTGGATCGACTGGCACTAAAGGGCCCCTTGTAGGCACCTGAGTGATGGGTCGGTTGCATTTGGCCTAACGCCCGGCCTCGGTCTCCCGATCCCTTCTCTCTCTGCTGATCTTTCCTTCTTCGTCTTTGTCCTCTTTTCTTGTTTTTATCTCCCTCATTCTGTCATTTCCTTTCACTCCGCTTTGATTTTTTTTTTTTTCACCTATAAGCTTAGCATACTTTTCTGTCTCGCAATCTTTCCAAGGACATATTTATTATATAGACATGCCCTTACTCCTCCTCTCCTTCCTCTTCCTCTTCTTTTTCTTCTTCCTCCTCCTCTATCTCCTCTTCTTCCTCCTCCTCTTCTTCCTCCTCCACCTCCACCTAAAGCTCCACCTCCACTTCCTCCACCTCCACCTCCTCTTCCTCCCTCTCCTCCTCCTCCTCCTCCTCCTCCTCCTCCTCCTCCTCCTCCTCCTCCTCCTCCTCCTCCTCCTCCACCTCCACCTCCACCTCCACCTCCACCTCCACCTCTACCTCTACCTCCACCTCCACCTCCTCCTCCTCTTCCACCTTCTCCTCCTACTCCTCTACCTCCTCTTTTTACCCTTGAAACATTTAGGGTAATACTTCAGAAAGACTATTGACCTTCCAAAAGCAATTTGTCAAGTTCTCGGAAACGTATTCGTTACGACCAAATTTGACGCGTAAAGTGGCATGCATAATTGTCAAACTGCCTTAGTGTTACATAAATTACCATATTTGTTTATTCTCTCGAGCGTATCTGTACTTACGAATAAACTGGAAGGTGAGAAAGGGTAAAAGATGAGATGTAATGAAATATTTTCTGCTGTTGCTGTTATTGAAATAACGGAATTAGAATTTGAAGGTCAAATATCAGAAGTGAAACTAACAATTAACAATTATAATTTCGAAATTTATTATATAAATAAGTAGATATGTGTGTGTGTGTGTGTGTGTGTGTGTGTGTGTGTGTGTGTGTGTGTGTGTGTGTGTGTGTGTGTGTTTCCAATAAGCTGAAATATCGAAAGTTTGAATATTACTGATGAAAAGTAATAATAAAGTAATTATAAACATATATAATTCACAACACTGAATGCCTCAATTTCTATCCATTCTAGATTCATTCAAAAAAAGAAATTCCATATTGAATCTTTAAAAAAACGGAAAGAAAAAGCTATCTGGTAGAACGGATTTCTTGAATAAATTCCATTTGGGAGAGCGAAGCGAACTTTCCTATTTCTGTCACAACGTCTTCTCTGTAATTTGAAGATGGGAGAGTTAAGCGAAGGAGATTTACTCTTTGCCTTATCGCCCATTCTGAAGAGGATGTTGATTTGGCATTTGTGTGTGTGTGTATGTATATATATATATGTGTGTGTGTGTGTGTGTGTGTGTGTGTGTGTGTGTGTGTGTGTGTGTGTGTGTGTGTGTGTGTGCGTGCGTGCGTGTGTGTGTATGTGTGTGTGTGTGTGTGTGTGTGTGTGCAGGAATATATTTTTAATATATGATGTACTTTTTTCATATATAACCTGCATAGAAATGTGAGTATACATACATACATACATACATACATACATACATACATATATATATATATATATATATATATATCACTGGAAAATATTGAAACAAAAGACAAGGACATGAATTGGCGACTTGAATTGTTAATGAAGATATCTCATTTAGTAATTAAAGATATGTGCAATAGCATGGAAAGGAATTATCCTCAATTAACAAACAGAAAAAAAACACTTCCAGACACACATAAATACAAACATTCAAAGAGACAAATCCAGAGGGAAGAAAGCACATAGCCGAAGTCAGGCATCCAGAAAGGCAGACAAACAAAGAGATAATCTTAACATGTAACGAACATGTAGAATTAGTTTTGCAAAAGAGCTGAGACACGGGGAAATTCCAACGGCAACTTCTAGAGTGGTCGTTAATGCCTCTGAGTTTACCAAGTTCTCGCCAAGGCCTTTACTCAAGTCTGCCTCGGGGCACACACACGCATTTGGCACGGGGGGGGGGGGGGGCAGAAGGGGTGGAGGAGGCAGGGGGTTGGTGAGGACAGGTGGGAGGGGGTAGGGTGAGAGGTGGATGGGTGGGAGAAGAAGGGTGAGAGGTGGACTGGTGGAAGGGGAGGGGAGGGGAAGAAGGACGAGATGGGAGGGTTGAAAGTTGGATGAATGGGAGGGAAGGGGGGAGAGGTGGACGGATGGGAGGGGAGGGGGGAGAGGTGGACGGATGGGAGGGGAGGGGGGAGAGGTGGACGGATGGGAGGGGAGGGGGGAGAGGTGGACGGATGGGAGGGGAGGGGGGAGAGGTGGACGGATGGGAGGGAAGGGGGGAGAGGTGGACGGATGGGAGGGGAGGGGGAGAGGTGAACGGATGGAGGGAGGAAGAAGAGGCAGCAGACTTCATCCAAATTGTTTCAGTGTCAGACAGAAATTGGACATTTTGCGGTCAATCATAGAGGAAGGAAATAACATCAGAAAGAAACAACTTCACAAAAGTGTGTTAGCCAAGGTTGCAATTCAATCCATAAAAAAGGGAAAAAAAGGGACCAAACTCCACAGTGCATGTTTCTCTACAATATATATGTCTTAATTTGTCTATTTATCTAATTGTATGTTTATGTACAAATAAACACAAAAATGCATGCACACAAGTCCAGTGCTTTACCAACTAGGCCATTGCGACAGTCAGATGTGTGTGTGTGTGTGTGTGTGTGTGTGTGTGTGTGTGTGTGTGTGTGTGTGTGTTTGTGTGTTTGTGTGTGTGTGTGTGTGTATGTGTGTGTGTGTGTGTGTGTATGTGTCACAAAAAATCATATACAAAATAAAATATATTCTACTAAATCACTGCTGCCAATTTGCCAAGATCAATTCTGATACAATCAATGAAAGTGCATTTTGGTATCGCCGCCACCACCCGGAGATTTGGCCCGAAAGATACCTCGTTAAAACCCAATTTTTATTTATCTAATTTTAATTCGAGCAGCACGACTTTACGGTCTTAAGGCGCGTGAGGTGCACTGAATTTATTCCTCTTCTGGGTGTGCCGAAGATACAGCGGCCATAAAATCAGTTTCAATCAATTTCTTTTACTCTATGATCTAATGATATTTAACAGATGGCATATTACAAGGGATTTAATGCTAGCAATAATACATATCAGAAAATGAAAGGAATATTCTTTTACTAAATCAATTCAAGTCTACGGTTAACTTCAACTTTAAGCCCTCCCTTCCTGCTAATTATAAATCAATAATAATTATAAAGAGATATATAACAAAAACTGAGACGGGGTTTTAGCTTGGACGAATTAAGTAATCAGTCATTCATTTCCTTCACGATTTTCCTGTCCCACACTTTACTTTAAACTATTGTTTCTTTCCCAATACATTCATTGACACAACTGGAAGTGTCTCCTTCGACTAATTACGTTGCCGAAAGGCCGAAAGACAAATGAATATATAAATAAACAAATATTTTCTAACAACAATGTCTAACTGTAAACAATGCCTGTTGGCGTCGCTTCATTTCCCTCAACCTTTCTCTGTCACTACGTGTGGGAGAACAGAAACCCACACTTCAGTTCATATTGATTTAACATTTATATGAGTTCACTTATCAAGTATTACCACCTTCAGCTCCTGGTAAAACAAGATTTTTAATATTCTGTGTAACAGCCAAGTCTATATAATTTAGACCAGGCTTTTTTATAACCGGGGTTAAAACTAGGACAGGCCAGTTATACCCCAGGTATAAAGTGAGCTAGGGTAGAATATATCCCTTAGGCCAGAATATACCCATTACTTTTGCATGTAACAAGTATATTAATATATTGCATGAAGATAATAGCTGGTGTTAACACGGACCATGCAGGGATCTCACAAATACAGATATTCCTTTGCACTGAGTTCTAATAATTTTGCATAGTCTAGTATGCAAATATTAGGAAGTAATGTAATATTTGGA
>NC_061830.1:15089713-15092213 GCF_019202785.1 Penaeus chinensis
TCATGTTACTTCTACTACTATTACTGTAGTTAATAAAATCATATATGCTCTATGAGTATATACTCTGGGCATGCGGCGCTTTACAGATGACATTCAGCATTTATGTAATTATTAATTTCATACATGCTTAAGAATACTGTATTATCAGTTATGAAACATATATTTTTTTTTTCTGGCTTGATTATTAGATCGGTCCTCAATTATTTTCGAAAAAAAATGTTATGTCCATTTCCACCCACCATTTTACTCCTTCTCTTCATAAGAAATTCGTGCCATGTTGTGGAGTGTCTTCTTTCTCGTAACAGCAGCATCTCTTGACAGAGGGATGATCCCTGGAAAGAGCGTGAGAGATGGGCGGGGGATATATAGATAGATAGGTATACATACATATATACACGCACACATACATATGTATAAAAATATATAGAGATAGATAAAGTGATAGATAGATAGATAGACAGATAAATACATACATTCATACACATATATATGGTAGAAAAAACACAATGGAAAAACTAGATTTATTGGAAAACGAGACTGCAGTTTCGAAATCCACCTGGATTCCATCTTCAGATCTGAAGAGGAAAGGATAAGGGTATGTCCTGAGCTACGCCCGGGCTATGCCAAAGAGGGGAGCCCGGCCTGTATCGACTAATGTCGATTCGCTAATGTGTGTCAGCTGGTGCTGACTCGTCTTAGTCCTTACCCGCCGTGGTACCCAGCCACAGCAGTAACCTCCAGGCGACAATTGCAACTTCTCGCGCCTGGGCGGGGCGCGAACTGTCGACCCCTCGGATGAGAGGCCGGCACGTTACCACTATACTAGCCCGGAGGCTGTGAAGAGGAAAGGGAGAAGAGGGGGTATAAAGGAGAGAGAGGAGAGGCAACGCGGTAGCACGAGGCAGGTGAGGATAGATGAACGGAAGCGAAAGGAGGTCAGATCAGGTCGGAGGATCGGGCGGATTATGCGGAGGGTGTCCGGTATAAGGGGGAAGGCGGAGGATGTGGAAAACGAGGAGACTGTCGGCAGGAGAAAAGCCGCTGTTCAAGTTGAAATTAGGCAGCTGCTTTATCAAGGAGGATTCCACCAGTCTGCGGGTGTGGACGTCAGCGGAAGAAAAGACAATTCGCGTCCCTGACCAGTCCATCTCATGGCCTGTGACCCACTGATCGCAAAAGAGGTCGTTGTTGTTGTGTCCCCCTGGATACACCGTACTTTTGTTGAGAACCATACCACTATGCATAGACTTCCTGTATATGGAGAAATCAGACTCGAAGAAATCCATGAACAGATTTGCCAAGACTATCCTCACCTGCCCCATATTACCGCATAGCCTCTCCTATCTCTCTTTTATATCCCCTTCTCTCCCTTTCCTCTTCAGACCTGAAGATGGAATCCAGGTGGATTTCGAAACTGTAGACTTATTTTCAATAAATCTACCATAGTATCTAAACGGAAGAGTGTTTTATTTTATATATATATATATATATATATATATATATATATATATATATATATATTTCAACTCCAGCTTCCAACCATACCAGTGGGCATCCGCAGCCACACAATTACTCCATATATACACATACATATGTATGTATATATGTGTGTGTGTGCATATATACACAGGTTTTTATGTATCTGAATATTACATGTAATATTACATGTATCCTTGCAGTATAAACAATCTAGCTTACCACAATTTCATTACGCTTCACACCCTAGTAGATTTAGTAGATACATCGCGGCACGTCATAAAAAAAAAAACTATATTGGAAAAAAAACGAATATGATAATGGTTAGCTTAGCTGTATATTTCTTATGTCATGTATCAGTTCCATGTTCATATGTGCAATCACTCATAAAATTGTTATACCGACTCACAATAGTAACATGGTCTTCGTTTACATCATTGTTATAACATTTACGAGGATTAATAATGTCCGAAGAATGAATTAGTTAATTGACCTTTCGACTCTGGTCTTCGACGAAACAGAATACATGGTTTTGACTAATACTGTAAAATATTAATGTCAATTACTCATTTAATTTTGGGATATTCTTTATTCCTATGTTTCGGCGATAAACATGAATACATTATGTGTTTAAGTGTCAATGAGACCTATAGTATAACAGTTTTCTTATCAGCGGTATTAAGGATCTAATATACGGTCACTTCCTAGGGCAAAATACAGAAGTTCCCTTTTTAGAATAACACTGTTTGAACAAAACTTTGGTAACCTCTTTAGGAAATAAACAATTAACTTTCTGTTAGTCTTCACTCCCTAAATTACCTGACATAGGGTATTATCAGATCTGCCTTTTGCTGTGTTACAAATGGCGTGTCGGGAATTACATGTTTCTACAATAAAATATATGTTCATCTGCTTGTATAAAATACAGTAACGATACCGTACTGACAGTTATTACTGTGATATTCATTTATATTGTTATAAAGTGACTACAATAACGAAAAACAAACTAATTCTAACAAGAATA
>NC_061830.1:15104713-15107213 GCF_019202785.1 Penaeus chinensis
TGTCCACGCAGAACAAAAGACACCGAAATCTTCCATTAATAGGGTTTGTTGCTGTTGTATTTGCAGGCGTAAAATATCTATGACGAATCTCATTGCCCGCGAGTTTGTCAGTCGTGATGTGTGACTTGTACATGACTTCTTATTTTACATACTTTTCCTTTCTGTGTTACGACAATGGCTCAAGTAAATCCTAGCGGGTTGCCATTTGTCGCTTCCCTAACTTTATTCTTATTCTATCAAGAGGCGGTTTAGTAGTTCAAGTTAGGTCCTTGTGGATCGCTACTAACGTCTCCCTTTTCTAATTTCTTCTTTGAACGTAAAACACAAAATAAAAAAAAGACGAAAATAACGTAAAATCGAAAATTAAAAACTGCAAATTTTAATATAAAAAAAAATTGGCTAGTGGAGTTTAACACCCCCTCTTCTCTGTTGTCTCTCTTTTCTCTTACTACCTCGCCCTTATGTGTATAATCTGTCACGGTACCGAAGTAGGCCCTGCTGCAGAAACGGTCACCTTCGGACGCTGTGCAAAACGTCACCGGAAGATCGCCCGAAGCCTGTAGAACAAGATGTTCGTCAGAGCAGGTATGAAGCCGCCCAGGATGTGGAAGGGCGCCACCTGCCAGGACGCCCGTAGGTCCAGTGAAGGACCAGGAACTCGCCAGCGCAGGTACCAGTCGCCCCATGATGCTGTGACGGGCGCCGCCTGCCTGGACACCGCAGATCCAGTCAAACTCCAGGAAGCTCGTCAGCGCAGGTATCAGCCGCCCTGAGATGCCGAAGAGGACGCTTCCTGCCGGACGCCCGTGATCCTGACGAAGTCAAGGAGGACGTCTGTACGAGCACGCAGCCGATCAAAACAAAGACGAGCAGCCACGAAGATGCACCAGGGACAACGCGAGCGAGAACGAAGTGATTAGCAAGTCAAGAACCAGCCAAGTTGGGTCACCCTTGGGGCAGATCTAAGGCGCTTCGAGGGCGAGGCGTTAGTAGGTGCCCGAGCAATATATTGTATACATAAGCACGCATAGACCACGCGGCTGCTTACAGGCCACGTTCCACGTGGTCCCTCAACCCACGCCTAGAAGTGGAGTCCCCACGCCACTCCCGGGTATTTAAGGCGCTTTTCCGGTTACGGTAGGCCGACCGGCCTATGGTTTCATGCGGGAGGGCTCCAGTCATTCTCGCCAGCCTTCCGCCCCCCACTGGGCTGACCACGACCACGGGACAAATAGAGACAAATGTGTGTGTGTGTGTGTGTGTGCATGTATGTATATATATAAATATATATATATATATATATATATATATATATATATATATATATATATATATATATATATGTATATATATATATATGTATATGTATATATATACATATATATGTGTATATATACTATATACATACATTTATATACACATATACATGTATTTTTTCATATATATATTCTTTTATGTATGTGTGTATGTATATATATATATATATATATATATATATATATATATGTATATATGTGTATACATATACATATATATACATATATATAAATATCTATATATATATATATATATACATATATATATATATATATATATATATATATATATAAATGTATATATATATACATATATATAAATATATATATATATATATATATATATATATATATTTACACACACACATATTTATATACATTTATATATACATATATATATATATATATATATATATATATTTATTTATATATATATACAGAGAGAGAGAGAGAGAGAGAGAGAGAGAGAGAGAGAGAGAGAGAGAGAGAGAGAGAGAGAGAGAGAGAGAGAGGACGAAGCAGAAGCAGTGAGAGAAGAGGGGGGGGGGGGGTATACAAGATATACATTTACATTGTTGAGGCATATGGTCTGCTGTGGCAATCTATATTATGAATATTGAAGCTATTGACTGATATGAAATTAACAAGACTGGAAAAAAAAAAAAGATATTAGACTAAAAATGTCATGAAGACAATGGAATATCTAAGAATACCGCAGTTACAGAATATTCCTAAAGCTACATCGATTATTGTACTTGTAAACTCTGATACATTTTTTTTTTTCTATTGTATCTGTTACTGTTAAAATCCGTTTTCCTATCACCCTTAAATTTTTATTGTGACATTATTCTTGAACTTTAAGACTAGTAAATATAAACACAAAATATAAGATATGCAGAACTGAACCTAGCTACATCTTGAGAAAAAAAAAAATATATGTATAGATTACAAACGTCAAAATCTTACATGCAGTTTTACATTACATCGCAGAAATTTTCGTTCAGAAACTAAGTCATAGTTTAAGACACGAAACACTCCCTTGAGGTTTAAGAAAATGCTGTTGCTTTGTATCAGAAGTAATCTTATCAGTAAACTTTCTCAGATGAACACATGGGAACTGGGTGTTGAAATGAAAGCTAATGTAATGCCCAATTGACAGCGGATCCTTTGCAATATATTTTAGT
>NC_061830.1:15129713-15137213 GCF_019202785.1 Penaeus chinensis
ATCTTCAGTATATGTTGACTGCATTGCTTACACAGGATGTGACATAACAGTGATGAATATTAAGTCTCTAGGATACAGGATGTGGATACAGGTCACATGACAAGAAGTGCCCTGCTTCTAGTACCAATCGTACCTGTGGCAAAGTAGGTCACTTCGACAGCCGTTGTTTGTCCACAAAGAAATTAACACCACGATCACAATCCTGCTTCTACTAGTACCTACCGTACCTATGGCAAAGTATGTCACTTTGCCAGCCGTTGTCAGTCCACAAGAAAATGACACCACCATAACAAGGGAACGTTCTCTCAATTTCACACAGCATAGTCAAGACCTACGCATTTGATAATGAATCCCGTGTAGACAATTAGAATGTTAGTGCAGTCAGAAGAATCTTCAATATATGTGGACTGCAAAGCTGACACAAGATCTGACATGACAGTGATGGATACAGACTTTGGATTGAATAATCCTGATGGCAGTACTGTTCTTAGATCAATAGATGCCATGTCACTATACAGGATTGAATAAATGTGTTGAGGCACAACCTCTGCTGTCCTGGAGCCACACACAGCAGTTACAATTTATCCCCATGGGCTATCCACGACAGTACCAAAGCAGATGGCATGGCAACGCTTTCCCAGTAAAAGCCTGCAAACAGATTAGCCTGCACAGGTAGAAAGGATCCCTACAACATCCAAAGTTATGACTACTCACCCATTCAGTGTCATGCCTGGAGGCCACATGCCACCAGCCAGCCCTACCCCTTCCATCACAGCGGTTCCCTTTACATCCACCACGACCTCCTCCAGTCTCTGCATCTTCTGATGAGGTGAATAAATTTTCCTGCGAGAATTTTGTTATTCTCATAACAAAGGAAGATTTCTGTCAGGGTACGAAGATCAAGATATGTGGACCCCCTATGAGGATTTTCATGAAGGAAAATGCCAAACCATTTCCTGTGCACATGCCTCAAGTCACTCCTCAGGTTATCACAATGGTGTCACTCCTTAGTGGCTGTAGCTAAGTCTAAAGATGGTGCCAGGACTAAACTGAACATTCAAGTGCTCCATCCTGTCCATCCATTACCGACGCCTCATGCTGCTGTGAGTCTTTTCTACCTTGGATGCCTTATATAGGTATTGGCAGTTACCTTTAGAGGAGCAAAATTAATATTTAACAATTTTCATCATCCCTGATGGTTGCTTCTGCTTTTGTCATGGACTCATGGGCTTCGTGGTCACAGGTGATGAGTACTGCCATCGCGATGACATAGACCTCGACAGAGTGCAGCTGAATATAAAGGAGATAGATAACATCCTTCTATGGGATGAGAACTATGCATCCCACCTAAACTGAGTACAAGCATTTTTTATGAGATGCTGTGCACATGGTATTACCATGAACGCTGACAAGGTTGTGCTTACAGCCCCAGAAGTGTCTTTCTGTGGGTATATCTTGACAGGAAATGGAATTGCAGCTGAGGAAGAGAAGCTCCATGCCATTGCTGAATTCCCAAAGCCAGCTAACCTGACAGACCTGATCATTTATGGGCTTGATAAACCAACTGGCCGAGTTCACCCCTGCTATTGCCAAGTCTGCAGACGTTCTATGCCCCCTCATGAGTCCCAAGCATGACTTCATGTGGACTCCTGACCATGATGCAGCATTCAGTCGTGTGAAGAGCCCTATCACAACCTATTCTCGCTCATTTCGACACAGCGTTCAAGACCATACTTCCGATAGATGCTTCCCGACTGTATGATGTTGGTTATGCTCTGTTGCATTAGTGCGTTAGTGCAATGTGGTTCCCGGTTTCTCGTAAACATGGAGACGAGACATGCCACATTTAAGTTGGAACTAGTGAACCATAGACCTCTAGTGCCCATACTTAACTCCTACACACTAGATGCTATCAATAACCACAACTCCAATGCCTAAAAGAGAAGATAGCAGGTTACATCTTCACAGCTACATGGCATAAAGGAAAGGAACTGTCAATCCCAGATGCCCTTTCCCGTGGTCCAGTGGACTCCCCCTCCCCCGAAGATGTCGCTCTTAGTGACGTCACATCACTATGTTAGAAGTGTAGTCACTCAGCGTATGGCCACTGTGAGTGCAGTATCAGGGACAATGCAGACAAGTGACTTGGTGCTTGGTAAGATGTGAACAGCAGCTCATGATGATTCGGTGTACATCAAGCTCCTTAATAAAGTTACTCATGGTTTCCCTATCAACCATGATGATTTGGAACCTGACCTACTCCCATATTGAAAGAAACGTGACAATTTGTACCACGATGAGGAGCTTATCCTTTTTGACCCTGCATTGTAGTTCCTTCTACCCTTCGCCGATAAGTGTTAGCTCACCTGCATGACAGTCACTGTGGGGTGGAGGCCACAAAGCATCGTACCCGACAGACTGTATGGTGGCTTGGTATCTATGCAAATATCACAAATTCAGTCATTTAAGCCTTATCAAGTACTTCTGCCAAGACAGTAACAAGAGCCCATGCTGACAGAAGAAGCACCCACCAAACCCTTCGAGTCTGTGTCAGCAGACTTTTTCAGTACAGTGAGGAAGTCTTTCCTTGTATATGTTGATCGGTTCTCAGGATAGCCTGTGATAGCATGCTGTGACACTGACACTACAGCTGCAGCCACCATCAGTTACTTCAGGAGATTCTTCCTAGGAGTCCCACCTCAGCTACACACTGATGGAGGACCTCAGTTTTCGAGTCGATATTTTAATGACTTTTTGTGTTGATGGGGTGTTCACCGCATCATCTCCTCATTACCCACAGAATGATGGTCAAACGGAAGCTGCAGTGAAACACCTGATTATGAATGTCGCCCTTTCTGGTATCCTGAATGTGGATTGTTGGAACTCGGTAATACACCATGTCAAGAAAGACATTCCCCTGCGCAAGTTTTGTTTGGCCTACTTCTACTTAATTATTTTCTAGCCTACAGCTCTTTTTTTGCTCCAGAATGGCAAGCAAAGACAGAAGAATGTTATCGCCGTACAGCTGTTACTGTACGACTCGCATGCCAGACCATTACAGCCACTGCAGCTTGGATAACAAGTCCAAATACAAGATCCTGTCTTCAGGCGATGAAATAAAGTAACTGTAGTCATGGGGACTTGGTCGGAATCGCGACTACCTCTCCGGACGCTTTCAAGACAAGTGCTGTGAAGAAATCGTCGGTTCCTTCGTGTTGTGTCCATTCCACCCTGCGCAGCTGTGGAGGACAAGTGTTCCAGTGAGGACGTCCCTAGCCGCCTGTCCCGAGATTCTCCCTGCCTACTAGACGTCGTCAGCCCAGAAGTTATGACGCTAGACGACGTTCTTAACGAATTGCTTACCGTTCATAGGCTTATGAACGTGAGGAGGGGGAGGATATGTGTGTATGATATATGTGTATCGTATCAGAGGACGAACTCTGTAATGTACAATGAACATTTATGGCAACTCTGTTTACGTTAGTCAGTCGCACTGTCACTACGGTATGTGACGGATGTATGTCAGTTTAGACCCTCATGTATCTAATCTCTGTCAATATATCACCAAAGGATTTACGTGAGTTTATCTATCCACATTTGATAGGCATTCTGTGGACACCCCATACCCATACATATGAAACACTACTATTATCATTTAGTTAGTTAGCTGACGTAATATATATATGTGTGTGTGTGTGTGTGTGTGTGTGTGTGTGTGTGTGTGTGTGTGTGTGTGTGTGTGTGTGTGTGTGTGCGTGCGTGCGTGCGTGTGTATTTCCATTCTATTGGTGGTATAGGCATCAAAATAAAAAAGTCAAATATATAGACACATAATAATTACAAAGATATTTAACAGAACACTCCCTCACAAGGAAATCTTTGTAATGTTGCGATTGCTAGCTGTGTTTCTGAGTGTCCGCTTTTTATAGTTTAAATATATAAAAAGATACTGACTTGTCAAGTATGTCCCGCAGTGTACTGACCTGTAAATCTAAAATGTACTCATCTGGAACTCCGTAATACCACAAAATCTAGCATAATTTCAAGGAATCTTCACCTGTGGAAAATCTAATTTTACACCATAACAATCAACTTCCTAAAACATTATTCTGCACAATCCTCGCACCTTTCATTCCAAATATAATTGGATTAGCGAAAGTCTGTAAATCTGAGAGAAAACGTTTGCTTGCTATGAAAAAAATCCTTCCTCTCTTTTGCTGTCATTCTCTTACTAACACAATTTCCATGTACATTCGAAAGATCAGGTGTTAAAATGCTAAAGAATCTCAAATAGAATGAAAGAGCTAAAGAATAGGAAGAAAAAATCCAAAAACTGGCGAATTCCCAGCGTGTCTTCTTTTAAGCTATGAAGCAAGAGTGTTGTTTATCAGTCTCTCATCGGTAAGAATATTACAGAGATTGATTATTCAGTTGAACTTTGTTATTGTTATCATAATGATAACTAATAATAATAATAATAATAATAATAATAATAATAATGATAATAATGATAACAACAATAAGAATGGTAATCATAATAATAATAATAATTATTATTATTATTATTATTATTATGATTATTATTATTATTATCTTATATTCATCATCATCATCATCATCATTATAATTATCATTATTATCATTACATTATTACTATTACTATAGTTATTATTACTATTATTATCATTATTATCATCATAATAATCATAATTATTAGAAGCGAGAGAAGCGAAGGGGCCTGATGTAGGGCTTGAAATGGGGGTCGAAGATCTGGGAGCGAGAGGGCGAGGCAGAGGGGAAAGGTAAAGGTAGAGGGAGAATTTCCACGGACCTCGTTAATGTTGAAAGAGAAGAGTGAGAGGGAGAGAGGAGTACCTTTTTCGTGGATTTTCCATGGATCCCGCTTGTAATAATAATATTAATCGCTATCATTACCCACATACAACCATTATCTCATCATTGTTCCCTGTTAGCATTATCTAAGCCTTGTATCGGACTAAGGAAGCTTGAAGACTATACGATTCTTAAGGAACAAGACTGGAATTTGTACAGTACCTTTGGGTTTACGTAAGTGTTCTTGAAATACTTTATTATTTGTACTCATGAATAATAGTTCCTTCTAATGATTTTTTTTTTTTTTTTCTAAAAGAGTACAATGTAACATATTACCGAATAGTTATATCAATATTTTAGAATATAAGATCCGTCTGCTATGCCTTTGGGTCGAGCAAACATCATGGAAAATTCTCTTTAGGATTCATTGTCAGTCAACATACCCTGGAAGATGATAATATAGTATATATCTACAAATACACTCATACAAGGAACCAAACATAACGGACTTAACATAAAGACACATTTCATATCTTGCCTATTTTCAAACTCAGATGAAAAAAGAGACGGAGAAGACATCCTCCTTTGAAATCGAAACGCTACTTAAGTCACGAGTGGAAACTGTAAAAATAAAATCTTCTCCGCCACGAATTGCTGAAGTCCCGAAGATAGCTGGAGAGAAATGCAACTTCGGAATAAAAGAAAGTTTACAAGGACGCGCATGACCGCAATAAATCGTAGGCAGCTGACCGCATTCGAGCATAAAACATTTTCTTTTAAGTGCATTGTCAATATATCTATCCCTACCTCTGTCTGTATCTTTATCTACATTTACATCTATATCTTGTTCCTTAACTATGTATCTATCGACATACATATATGTGTATGCATACGTATATGTATGTGTGTACATACATATATATATATATATATATATATATATATATATATATATATATATATATATATATATATATATGTATATATATATATGTTATATATATATATATATATATATATATATATGTTTATAGATATATATATATACATACATATATATATATATATATATATATATATATATATATATATATATATATATATATATATCCGTCTGTTTATCTGTCTGTCTCTCTATACATGTATGTATGAAACAAAATATTTTTTTTCTATAGCGGCTGAGCCTTGTACAGACCTCCATAGGATAGTATCAACTAATTAATTCAAGTAATATCTATGACATTCGTCCCCCATGCCACGTTCACGTCTCATTATCATTATGTATTACCTTCGAACATGTATGTGCAAACACAAACTTATATTTCTTCCATTTCCTCCTTCGTAATTCCTTTGTTAGGACGAAATATACTTTGTAGAATTAAGGCTCTATTTTCAAGTAGAGAGACGGGCCACACGCTGATCTATGATGACCAGAGGATATTTAGGAAGGTAATCGTCGGTGGTAGGGGGATGGTGGAGGGGGCGGGGAGAAGACATCCTGACCCCATGGAAGAGTTCGCTGATAGGGAGACTTGAAGTAGATTCTGAATGGCTGCAATGTCTGAGTCTGCTGGACGGTCAGAGAGGGCGTTTTATACAAGACAAAGAGAGAAGAAGGAGGTCGTCTTCTTCAAGGTACGTAGGCTTCGGGAGGTTAATCAGAGTCCAGTCCCTACTGGACTACGGCAAGAGTAAAGTATCGTTACACACACACACACACACACACACACACACACACACACACACACACACACACACACACACACACAAAGCACACACACACACACAAAGCACACACACACACAAAGCACACATATGCAAACGCGCATATGTATTACCACGTGTTCAAACTTCTGTCAATATTAGCCTCTAGTTTTCAAATACCATCGGTTGCCATTCTCGATATAGAGTTTACGTTGTCAATATTTTTAGCCTTCTTATTTACTTTCACCATTAACAGTTGTTAATATTATCATAATTCTTAGCATAATTATGGTGGCGAATGTTGAATGCCTTTTATACTCCACGAGCATCATCTGGCTGTAAAATATCATCGTAGTCATCATCATCTCGCTCAATATTACAACGCCACTGCAGATTGTGAGGTCTTAGTAATGCATAAGCTTCATTATTTAATTTACACAAGAAAAAATGCTAATACCGTGTATCCAGATAAGCAGTAATTAATTAATCAGCCATGTAATTTTATCGGAATATTAGTAATGCTTGATTTAATTTGAAGTCAATGCCTTCACATTAAGAGAGGAAAGAAAAAAACGGTTGCATTGCCTGGTTACTGTTCCATTATCTATTCATATATTTACCCATGGCTTAATGTATTCGATTTGTTTCTGTCTACGCAAATACGAATATCAAACGAACACCGAATGAATAATGATATGCATAGCTAATTTGCAATACCTTTGTTAATTTGTTATCTATCAATTTATCAATATATTCTCCGTCATGAAAACTGTCATCAGTGAAGAAAAATAATGAGAAGGAAACGCATCATATATAATTTACATACGGAGCGCTAGGTGATAAAGGTAACTGATGCATGTAACTCGTATTTTATCGCCAATGAACTTCTCAGTTGCGACCATGGATTTTCCTCCATGAATATATTAATGTTTAAAAACTTCTCTCAACATATCATATTCACTC
>NC_061830.1:15179713-15182213 GCF_019202785.1 Penaeus chinensis
ATATATATATATATATATATATATATAAATTATAGAAGGATGTGTAATTGAGGTCACTATCGAAAATTGGTGGGAAGGAGAGAGAGAATTTTCAGTGCTAAGCGGTTAATTAACTGTAGATCCTGGGTTTTCCCCGCAGATCCTGTAAATCCAGACTCTCAAACTATAAACAATAGTACAGTATAGTATAAGGAAGGAGTTTTCACTAAAATAAGTAAAATGTTATTTAAAATCCTTCCTTTTACAATATTCTCAACATCCTTAATGGTCTGCATCTTACCCAAAAATCCCGTAATATAATTATATATAAATAGATTTTGAACAACTAGACGTGTATATATTTCTTAACTTTCGACATGCCGTTCCCAGGGTTAGCTTGACTTACAAACATAATAATACCTATAAAGATACGGTGTTAATACCATGTAGCTGTTTGTTTAAGCGACTTCAAAGGGCCTTTGTGTTTACATGGCTCTAACTCGCCGTGTCGGTCTGCCTCTTCACGCTCGTGGGATCTTCTCTCATCCTCGTCTTTCTCCTTTTTCCGTGCCTTTTTTTTGGGGGGGGAGGGGGTCTTTTTTTCTTTTGTTTTTTTATTTGGGGGGGGAGGGATTTTTTTCCCTTTTTTTTTTCCTTCTTTTTTTACTTTTTTTTTTAGTTTACTTTTTCTTATTTCTCACTTTTTATCTTCATCTTTTTCTAACTTCGTTTTTATCTGCTTTGTTTTTCCTCCTTTACTTTCTTTCATGTCACCCTCTGCTTTCTTACTTTCCTTTGTGCTTTATTTAGATTCTTTTTTTTTTCTCTGACTCCTCTGTTCGTCTCTCTCCCTCATCTCCTGTTTTCCTTCTCTTTCCCCTCTTCCCTTCCCTTTTTTCTTCTTCTAGATCTTTCTTTTCTTATTTCTCTTCTCACTTTCTTTGCTAACCTCTCCCTTCTTTCCTTTCTTCTTTTCTTCCCCCTCTCTTATCTTCTCTGCTGTTTTATTACTGTTTTCTCCCTTTCCTTCTTTCGTCCGGTCTTTCTTTTCTTTTATCCTTCTTCCTTGTCATCCTTTCTTCCTTTTCCTCTTCATCGTTTACAACCTTCTGCTCTTCACCATTTCCTCTCATCTCCTCCTCCTCTTTTTCTTGTCATTTCTCCCCATTCTCTTTCAAGACCTTTGATTTCTCTCATCTCCTTCGCCTCTTCATCCTGTTATTATTTTCTTCCTTATCTACATCTTTCCCTTTCTTCTTTTATTCCTCCTTCGCCTTTCTTCATTCTTTCATACCCTTCCCTTTTTTTTTTCTTTAAATCACAGCTCATTTTTTTCCGTTCCATCTGGTCGCCAAAGAGAACAGAAGATGAGCAAAACAGAACAGCAAAGAAGGGAGAGAAAGTGACCGAGACGAAGAGGAGCAAGAAGGAAGCAGATAAATGATAGATGAAAGAAAAATGGATAAATGAATTAGGAAGCAAAGGGGAACAAGAAAGGTCTTTGTGATCTGAAAACGAAACAAACAGAATATTAACAAGATCTCAGGTGCCTAGTTTTGCTTTTCTTTGTATATATTTTATGAAAGCTAACTTCGATGTTGTTTGATGAGACAGTATATATATGCATATATAGAAATGTTCTCCTGCACCACATATAGAATACTTATGAAAAAATATAGTAAAAAAATCGTTTCTTGTCATAATGTTTAATAGATATAAATCCTTTACATATTATATTTATGTTAATAATTATGATGATTATACATTTCCAAGTGATGGCAACGATAATGATAATGATTTTCTTTCTTAATATGATTATTGACATTATTTCTAGAATCGTTGTGGTCATTATCATTATTATTACTATCATCCTCATCATTGTTAACTTATTATTATCACCATTTTTTTGTTATTAATTGACATTATTTTCATTATAGTTGTTATGATCATTATTGTTACTATTATCATTATTATTGTTATCGTTGTTATTTCCAATATCATTATTAATATTGTATAACTATTCTTTTTATTATCATTATAATTGATATTGTTACTATTGTTATTACTTTCTATATTACTATCATTATCACTACCATTATTATCATTGTTCCTATTATTGTTTTTTATTATTATTATTATTATTATTATTATTATTATTATTATTATTATTATTATTATTATTATTATTATTATTATCATTATTATTATCATTATTATTATTATCATTATTATTATTATTATTATCATTATCATTATCATTATTATTATTATTTTTATCATTATTATTATTATTATCAGTATTATTATCATTATTATCATTATCATTATTATTATCAGTATTATTATTATTATTATTATTATTATTATTATTATTATTATTATTATCAGTATTATTATTATCATTATCATTACTATTATCATTATTATTACAATAATTATTATTATCATTATTATCATTATCATTGTCATTATCATCGTTTTCATTATCATATCATTATCATTATCATTATTATCATAATCA
>NC_061830.1:15187213-15189713 GCF_019202785.1 Penaeus chinensis
TATATACGGAAAATCGCATCTCCCATCACATCACATCACACTTTCTTCCCCCAGAACGCTGGCGCTCGTATCAACATGGCGCGGGTTTAAAGGAAGGGAAAATCATTTGGCTAATGGCGTGGACACTAAATCAAGCATCGCATTTGCAACTTCGCGTCCTCCGTCCTCCTTTCCCTCTCCATTCGCGCGCTGGGCATTATCGTCGTCTCTATTTTCAAATCTGTCTGTCTGTCTGTCTGTTTGTCAGTTTGTCTGTCTGTCTGTCTGTCTGTCTGTCTGTCTGTCTGTCTGTCTGTCTGTCTGTCTGTCTGTCTGTCTGTCTGTCTGTCTGTCTGTCTGTCTGTCTGCCTGCCTGCCTGCTTGCTTGACAGTCCGTTTGCTTGCCTGACTTTCTCTTCCTCCATCTCTTCCCCCCATCTCACTCACACACATCGTATCTATATCTTTTTATCTCTTTTTATTTTATTTTATTTTTTATTTTTTATTTTTTTATCTATTCCGCAAGAACCCCATCATCTCCAATAGATTGCAGTGTTAAATTCCCAATTTTCACCTCGTAAAGTCTACATGTGTTGGAGAAATCGAAATGTTTTATCGTGGAACGCTCGTCGGCCTCGCTGGCGAACCCGTGCTTTCACCCGAGTCAGCCTTTACAAGCGACGGAGGCGACGGTGAAGTAGGAACGAGTGAAAATGAGAGAGAGAGAGAACCAGAACTGTGAGGGTGCATGAGGACTAATTTTAAGGGAAATGGGTTGCTTTAGTGGTGCTGGTAATGCTTTCGTCACTTGGCAACTGTACCCATTAAGCTTGAAGCATTCTTGACTTTCAGCCGTGGCTATTTAAGGGTGCACAGTTCACGCAAAGCATACATTTCTACATATATATGTAAGCTTCGTTCCTCGCCTCGTAAGTATGTTTGAGTCGCCATGATGGAGTTTAGATATTAAACAACATCGTATATTTTCTGTGTAGAGTACTGTGTTATGTTATTTAGGTACCCTTGTATATTTTTCCCCTTTTCCATCAGGTTGTGAGTCTCTGCAGGATAACTGGATTTTTTAGTGTCCTTTCATAATTAGCATATAGATGAACCAGTCTTTTGGAGAGAGAGAGAGAGAGAGAGAGAGAGAGAGAGAGAGAGAGAGAGAGAGAGAATAGAGAGAAAGAGAGAGAGAGAGAAAGATAGAGAGAGAGAGAGAGAGAGAGAGAGAGAGAGAGAAATAGAAAGAGTAGTAGAGAAAGAGAGAGAGCTAGTGAAACAGGCAAAGACAGAGAATGAGATACAGACTGCCGAAAAAGAAGATTTCTTTCTTCTTTTAGAAAACAACGTTGTCGATATGAAAACAATGTATTTAAAAAGAAGGAAAGTTTCTGCGATGCCAGTCCAGTCATGTATACAATACACAAGAAAAAATATGCTATCTAACTCCTAATTGGAGGGGAAGGGGGGTGAGCAGGAATAAAGGTGAGGAGGGCTAGTGCGTGAGTGTACGTATGTATGTATGTGTATGTTGAATGGTAAAACACTCTACCGTGTTGATACTATGATGGAAAAACCCACAATGCAAAAACCAAATATCGTATCTGTAGGTGTTGATGTGTGCGTGTGTGTGAGTGTGAGTGTGTGAAATTGCAGAAGAAGAAGAAGAAGAAAAATATGATGAAAAGAAGAAGAAGAAGAAGGAGAAGGAGAGAGAGAGAGTGAGAGAGAGAGAGAGAGAGAGAGAGAGAGAGAGAGAGAGAGAGAGAGAGAGAGAGAGAATCTGGATTACTTCTTCCCCCCTACTCATTTCCTTATCTTCAGTCCTGATAACAACTCGTCCTGATTTAATCCACAATCAGTCCAACCCATTAGATCCAAACGAAATTTTGAAATAAAAAAAAAATGTAATATCCAGCGAGAAGAGAAAAGTTCGGCTACTCACGGCGGCATAACTTTGCCTGAGAAGGTCAAGGGGTTTCTTGAAGTTTCTTTATGCGCTCTTATCGTGTCTTTACTGCCTCGTCATTATCTTGCCATCTTTCCCTCTCACTTCGAAGGAAGATTTTTCACTTTGGGTCCGGCTATTATATATGTATATGTATATATTTATATATATATATATATATATATATATATATGTATAATATATATATATGTATATACACATATATATGTATATATATGTATGTATATATATATAGAGAGAGAGAGAAAGAGAAAGATATATAAATGTGTATACATATATATATACATATATATATATTCATGTGTGTGTGTGTGTATATATATGCGTGTGGGGGGGGGGGGGGGTATATGTGTGTGTGTGTGCGTGTGCGTGTGTGTGTGAGTGTGTGTGTGCGTGTGCGTGTGTGTGTGCGTGTGTGTGTGTGTATGTGTGTGTTTATGTATGTATGTATACATATATATATTTGTATATATATATATATATATATATATATGTATATATGTAAAATTATATATATATGTATAAATATATATATATATATATATATAT
>NC_061830.1:15239713-15242213 GCF_019202785.1 Penaeus chinensis
ATTGCAAACTGAATAACATCAATTGCAATATGTAGTTATCGTGTTAAATGTCAAAGTCCAGTATACATAATTTATACAAACTATGTATAGTGTACTGTCATCATTATTTTCTCGTTTATTCGCGCGTTTAATCGTATTATATTTGGCATGTTATATCAAACGTATCGACATGATGACTGTTGTTACCAAGTTAATGACCAATTAAGTATATTCTCATCTGGTGGCGGCGTTCCCATAACTGATGCTGTAACACTAGGCTCATTAGTGTTCTTACCAGAAAAGCTTGTACCATTAAGACCACTCACTTTCTCTTTTGGTTGTCATTATGCTAATATTTTGACAGTTTCTTGCCCTCTCATTTTCTCTTTCCTTTTATAATCTCGTCTAATTTGATTTGATGTAATCAGTGACTTCATTAGTGCATTGTTTGCTTTCACAGTGTTTGTGCATGTTGCTAAACTTAGGAATTTAAAAAATGAGGTAACAATAAAGCTTTACTGGATATACGCATTAGGTTCATGGAAATCAATGTTTTTGTTTATTCACATATGTCTATTATTATTATTATTATCGTTGTTATTGTTAGTATCATTATCATTATTAATATGACTGTTATACTTATGATTATGATTACCTGGTGGTGATGATGATGGTGATGATGATAGGGGTTAATATTATCATGATTATCATTATTAGCATTATTATTTTCTTATCATCATTATGAGTATTATCATTATTACCATCATTAGTAGTAGTAGTTATAGTATCTTCTTTATTATCATCATTATTGTTACTCTTATTACCATTATTATTACTATCACTGCTATCATTATTCTTACAATTATTACTACGATTATTGTTATTTTCATCATTATCATCTTTATCATCCTCACAATCATATTGGCTTTCTGCTTGTATAATGTATCTGTCTTGCTCATTTGCCTTTATTTAAATAGAAGCACCACACATATATATAGTAAAAAAGAATGCCGGAATGCACTGTGCATATATACTGTATAGCGTGCGAGTCTCTATGCGTGTGTTAATTGTTTATTGTAACTGACATTTGCGCTAAATTCCATGAGTGAATACCACGGATAAGTGCGCACTCGACAATATCATCACAATTTGAATTAATACGCTCACAGGGAGTGAATTTCTGAACATGGTTTATTCTGATGTCCATCTTCGTGTGTGTGTGTGTGTGTGTGTGTGTGTGTGTGTGTGTGTGTGTGTGTGTGTGTGTGTGTGTGAGTGTGTGTGTGTGTGTGTGTGTGTGTGTGTGTGTGTGTGTGTGTGTGTGTGTGTGTGTTGTAGTGAATTTATGCACCAAAAAATTAAACATATTAATAATTTTCATTAATACCTTATATAGATAATATAAGTAATATAAATAATAATTCAATTTGATATAAATAACGGTCACTTGCTTGCGTCACGTATACGAAGAACTTCTATTTAGGGATTTGTTGATCATACACTGATTAGCAACTGTTGCTTCAACTTGATTGGAAAGAGCTCACCGTGACGTCAAAAAAGCGCCGTCATCTCCTTGGTAGCATTTCAGTTTTTATTTTATGCTCTTTTAGACAACAAAAACAGAGAACGGGGGTGAACTCCAATTTTAGTACACGAAAAATTTGACTATTACAATATTTGTCAGATTTCATACGTTACGGAAGTACTTAGCTACTGTATGAGTGTGTGTGTGCAGGTGGGGGTGGGGTGGGAGGTGGTCAATAGAATGACAGATAAAAAGGCGGATAGGAATGTACTAAATAAAATGGTTCATAATATAGCTCTGCCTGCATAGAAAGAAGATGAATATCCTCAGCATGACCGTTTACTTTTCCTTTGGACAAAACGAACTTTTATCTCTTACTCTCTTTCCCTCTTTCATTCTCTGTCTCTTTATCTGCATATCCACCTTTTTATCTACCTATTTCTTTCCCCTCCCCCACTCCCTCTATCCCTTCAAAACACACACGCGCACGTATAATCACAAAATTATTCTGCTAAGTAAAGCTGTTTTAGTGACAGCGGAAGCTCTTTGTCCTAAATTTTAGTGGTAAAGAACCTTTGTTTAGATTTGGATTCTATGCGTTCCTTTTTCATCCGTAAATACAATAATCAATATGTCAGCGTTACGTTTCATTACAACGAGGAGAAAATGAAGAGGAGTACATATCATGCTGCTCCCAGGCTCAACTGGATAAAGTACAAAATATTCCTTGGCATTTCCATCACTGACCGGTACTGCGAAAATTAGGCCAGATGTGCACCGGCTATAATTCAATTTCGAATATCTACTACATGTGCCAAATGAGATTAAGATTTCTATTTCCGCGCACGGTTATATGATTTGGTCCATTGTCGAATACTTCTCTCAATTATTCATATTAACAAATGTACAGAGTAAATTCATGCTATAGCTGGGCCAGACTGATCGTATTTAACAGTACACTTGACCGTAAGGACGGCAAAGGTTTAGTCAGAGTGA
>NC_061830.1:15244713-15249713 GCF_019202785.1 Penaeus chinensis
TTTGGGAAATTCTTCGCGTTTATTCGGTATCATAAGCAATCGCATCAGACCGGCACACAAGCACGTTCCTTGGCCGCAAAATATTCGCTTTAACACTGACGGAATATTCAACTAGTTTGGAGAGAGTGAGAGGTACACGACTACGGGAAAAGAGAGCGGGGAGAGGAGAGAAATGAAGAATAAGGGGAGAAATGAGGGATGAAAGATGGACAGGTGCAGAAAAAAAACAAATATGAGAACGGAGAGTGATAGAATGAGAGAAGAAAAATGGAGAGAGATAGAGCGAAACATAGAGAAAAAGAGGTCCATATCTGAAGTAATTGATTTTTTTATCGCTCACTCTCTTACTTTTTATGTCAAACATATTATCTTATTTTTCACAATGAAAAAAAAACAATCAGTTCTACAGTTTTACTCCCAGGATGTTACTTCAAATATTTCTTATGATTGCTATAATTTTCTTAATGTCTTAATATGAAGTAATTGTTATTTAATTTTTATATACTGTTTTCTTTTTTCTTTTTTTTTCTTTCTATTAGTGAAATAAATAATTGACTGTTCTTTATTTTATTTATTAGTTTACAACCGCTTTTTGATTTACAAGCAAGGCCCAGACCACGGCAATCACCATGAAGCCATATGTGCCTTCTGGTGGCAAAAGAAAGCCCCATGCACAGGTGGAGAAGACCGAAGCCAATGGGTCTGTCCACCGAATAGTCAAACATCTTGACTCGCGAGCTGGCCTCTCCAGGCCAACAGCTAAGCCAGGGAGGCCCCTGAGTTCTCAGACGGCCTCCCCGATTGAGAGGGGAGAGCAGGCTGAACCAGCCGCATCAGCTGCTGCCTCCACAAACAAGCCCGAAAGCCGAAAGGGCGGGCCGAAGCGTCCGAGGCCGGAGACCGACTCTGATGAAGAGTCGGGACCCCCTAAACGCTTCGCCCAGTTCAAAGTGCCAGCTAAACCCGAAGGCTTCGACAATACCTACCAATTTGTCAGGGTATTGGAGTTGCATCGGAAAATCCGGTTGTCGATCCGGGTCGCCCGAGATCAGGGCATGATCATAATGCCCAAAGATCAAGCTACCTTGAATTTTCTCCGGAAAACGAAGGAGCTAGCCGATGGGAGGAAAGCGAGTCTTTCCCCACTAAGTCCCGAGGAAAAAAGAACCAAGATGGTGCTACTTGGCTTCTCAGTCTCGTACGATGTGGAGCTGATCGCTTCACACCCACAGGTCGTGCAGGCTTCCCGAATGTCGAACCAAGTCCTGGTGACCATGAAAGGTGCCCCAACCACTACTCTTGATCTGGGTAACTGGGGCACCTACAACCTTCGAATGTATGTGTCAGAACCACTTTTCAAGTGCCAGAAATACGGTCACCACCAGGCTAACTGTACAGCCAAGCCTAAATGTGGTGTCTGTAGCAAGGCACACAACACAGAGGTATGCCTCAAGGCATACAAAGAGGAAAAGAGGGACAAAACAGCCAAATGTCCCAACTGTGCCAAGAAGCATCATGCCTGGAGCCTGACTTGCTCTGTCAGGAAAGAGGCGGCCCTCAGGCGACAAGAGGTTGCTCAAAAGCGACCAGACTTTGTTCCTGCCCCACCGGGCACCAATGTCTGGGGAAGGAACAAAAGCGAAAAGGCCTCCCAACCTCCTAAGAGGAAGGAAGCCGCCCCCCAGCCGACACCGGATGTCTCCAACAAAAAAAAGTTTCCGACAATGCCAAAGGTGCAGAAAAAGAAACTAAAGAAAAAAGGTTCTAAGAGCACCACAAAAACCTCCCTAACAGATGATCATCTCCTCTTTGACGAGGACGATATGACTCTCCTGTTAACTGCTGTTGTCTCAGCAGTAGCAACAGCCCTGGGGAGGTCGAGTGAGGAGGCCGAGAAGGCAGTTTCGGTCGCCATGACGGCAATGACCCAGACTGTCGCAGCCCTGAAGGGAAGAAAGCTGGTTAGAGCAAAACCAGTCTCACCCTCACCCCAGGACGAGACTCTCCTCCCCACTCCAAACCAGGCCATGCCTTCACAGGCAAGAGCCAAAACAGGCTGAATCTGTGTAGCCAGAGCCAGATCACGCTGACCTTGCCCAGGCAAGACCAGCAAGGCCAGCCAAGAAAAAGCCTGAGAGAAAAGCCGAACCAACCAAAGTCAGAGCTACCAAAGGCTCTCCACCTCCCAGTGGACCCAAGGATAGCCTGACAACAGACGAGGAGCCCTCAACCAGCGAGGACCTCGCAATGGAGTTGTCAGACTCCGACGATGTCTCTGATTTAACTATCACTGAGTAACATCATGACACACCATCTAAGCATCCTACAGTGGAACAGCAATAGCTTCTCTGCAAAGAACGCTTTTCTCCAAGCAGTAGTGCGATCAAGGAACATTGACATTGTCATGCTCCAGGAGACATAAACAGTGGACACTATTCGCTTCTCAGGGTACCATGCCTTCACACTGCCACGAACACCTGGCAAGAGAGGCTTGATCACCCTTTTGAGAGCAACAATCCCCTGCTCCGCAATAGCCGATGCATCGCACTGTGGAGACGATGTTGAATCCCTTGCCGTCGAGGTTCACCTGGCCAGGGGGCCCCTCAAACTGTACAACGTGTACAGCCGGCCAGGCTGTAGAAGCCTAGACATCAGCCAGGTCTGTGCTTCTGCTGCACACGACCGAGTGATCATTGAGGGAGACTTCAATGCACACCACCCCATCCTGGCTCACTGCCGGGCACCGGATGCGGCCAGCTATCACATAGCCGACGTGATAGAGACATTCCCTGAGATTGCTCTCCTCAACACCCAAGAGCCAACGCATGTCAGAGGAGGGGTCCTAGACCTCACCCTGGCCACTGTGACTCTGGTGGGGAGGATTGGCTGGCGTGTCAATGAGACCGTCACAAGTGACCATTATGGCACTATAACTACCCTCATGGATGCTGGCCCAGCTGAAATCCTAAGACCGAATCCAAGATGGGAAAAAGACAAGGCCAACTGGCAGTCGTTTCTAAACGCCTTAGCCCTCTGTCTGAGATGCAATGATCCCCCACAAAGCGAAAATGTGGAAGTGCTCGAAGCTAGCCTGCTAAACGCCATTAATGAAGCAGCCTCACAGACCATACCCAAAACTCGGCCTGGGTCCAAAAGTCACAAAGACGCCTGGTACTTCAATAACGAGATCAGGGAGGTCAACCACAGGGTGAACATGTGCCGAAAACTATTCCGAAGGCAAAGAACCCCTGACAACTTATCCCTCCTAAGGGAGGCTGTCACAGATGCCAAGGAAACTGCCAACAGAGTCAGGCAGGAAAAGTGGCTGGAATGGTGTGAGTCCTTCGACCACCAAACCACCCTTTCAGAGCTGTGGCAACGGGTCTAGCAAGTTACCAGCCGCTCAGCCCCGAGGTGCACCCATCACGACCCCCAAGCAGAGCTAACAGACTGGCGCACGAGTTCTCTGTGAGAACGAGCACCAACAGTCTGCCAGCCGAGCTGAGGGCAAGACAAAAGCGTCTACAGACAGACACGCTCAGATCAGAGAAAGGGCAGCCGAACCCGATAAGTCAGATGATATCTTTTCTCTGAGGGAACTAAAAAGCCTATAAAACCAGTTCAAACACAGCCCCGGGCTCTGATGGGATCTCGTACCCCATTATCTCCCACCTAGGACTAGCAGGTGAGCGTGCACTCTTGCAACTCATCAACAAGTCCTGGGAAACTTCCACTCTACCCCAGAGTTGGAAGAAGGCTACCATAGTTCCCGTCCCAAAACCAAAGGAGCCGGGAAAGTACCGCCCCATCTCTCTGCTCAGCTGCCTGGCCAAGACGGCCAAGAGGATGGTACTAAACCGGCTTCAATGGAAAACGGGACCCCGCACGAACACCTCCACGGGTTCACAAGGGGCATGGGCACAGCACACAGCATAGCCATGCTCTTAAGCACAATAAGCAAGGGCCCAGCTGTGGTGGTATTCCTTGACCTGGAGAAGGCTTTTGAACCTGCAAGTCCGCTTGCCATTCAGGAAAGCCTGATCCAGAAGGGATTCAGAGGAAAGCTCTTGGCTTGGATTGGTGACTACTTCAGGAACAGGACTGCCAATGTCAAATTCCAGGGTCACCTATCGCAGCACATGCCGCTCGAAAATGGAACGCCACAGGGTGGGGTTCTCAGTCCAGCCCTATTTAACACTTTAATGTCCTGCATCCTCAACATAAACCTCCCAGTGGGGTGCAAGATCATCTCGTATGCAGACGATCTCGCTATCACCTCCACTGGACCACGCAGCCAGAATAAAGCCCAGCGTTGTCTGGACCTCGTGACAGAGGAGTGTTGTAGGACAGGACTAAAGATCTCTGCAGCCAAATCCAAAGCCATGGCTCTGAGACAGAGAGCTCGAGGCACAAGACTGAAAATCCAGAGAGTGGAATTAGAATGGGTCCAGGACTACCTATACCTTGGGGTAAGGATAGACCGGACCCTCTCCTTCCAGAAGGAGGTCCAGTACCTGGTTGACCGAACCAAAGCAAAACTGTCCATCATGAGAGCAATGACTGGGAGACGCATAGGGGCCAGACACAAAGTACTAAGATCATTCTATGTACATCCTGTCCGGCCCATTGTGGACTATGCCTCAGTCACTCTAATTGCCGCAAAGAAAAGGCACACAGACAAATTAGAAACAGTCCAAAATGAAGCTGCCAGGATCATTCTGGGTGCCCCGAGGTGGACGAAGGTCCTCAACCTCTTGATGGAGGCAAACCTTCTCCCCCTGGACTCACAAATCGGCAACACAATTCCTGTCAAAGGTCATGCAGGCTCCCAGGAACACAAGCCTAAGACAAAAATTAGTCAGACGCCTCGAACAAGACAACGAGCTCTTTGCAAACAACTCCTGGCTGTCTCATACAGCCAGGGTGTTGATACGCCATCAGCTCAAAGAACAGCTTCTTGCTAAAGGCTAGACTCCCCCCACCCCGACTTTGCCGAAGCC
>NC_061830.1:15277213-15284713 GCF_019202785.1 Penaeus chinensis
GCTTAGTATCTTAGTTTCTTAAAATCTTGGCTATCTTAAAATCTTAGTATATTAGTACCTTCGCATCTTAAAATCATGGTATTTTAGTATCTTAGTATCTTTAACTCTGTATTTTCGTATCTTAAAATCTTAATATCTTAGTATCTTAAAATCTTGGGGTCTTTGTATCTTAAAATCTTGGGATCTTAATGTCTTAGTATCTTAAAATCTTAGTATCTTAGTATCTTAGCGTTTTAAATCTTAGTATCTTAGAATCTTAGTATCTTAAAATCTTAGTATCTTAGTTTCTCGCACTTGTATTCACGTAAAAACGCGTGATGTGACACAAGCAGACGAAATTGATCTGCACTAAATACGGTTTACTTACCGAGTTAAAGGCATTTATCTAGTATGGATTCGCATTAGTAATTCCGTATTTGTAGGAGTAACTATTACAGTCTAGTTTATTTTTATCATATTGTCTTTTTTTTTTATTCGGTATAAGATATCTAATTATAATTTTATACCAAAAGAATTCTCGATTACGGAGTCCTGATTTAAGACTGTGTGTTTACAAGCAATACAAATTCACATTTCATGAAAACAAAGGTGTATTATTCTGTGAGAAAACGTTGTCTCTTACTTTAACGGGTATTTTAAGTGTTTTATTCATTCTGTGAAGTGTAATGTTGTTGAAGGAAATTAGAGTTTTGACCATATAACTTGTATTTATTATATGGTACTTGTTATTAGATGGCAGTGGTGTGCTAGATTCGCCTTTTGAACTAATTTTAGCATAAGGTCAATAATTTCACGTGCATATAAGTGCATGCCTTGAAGTAGTATATTTGAATATGTGGTAGAAAATAAATAAAGGTTATATTAACGGTGCGTGAGGCAACATAGTGGCGAGTATACTTTGCGCTTCAGAGAAACAAACTTGTACCATGGATATTCAGCGATTAGGGCTTGGATTGGTTGATTACTTGGTGAGATATTGCAGGTGGATGGATAAATCTTGCAAAATTACAAGTGATGGAGGTTTGTTTACTGTTGCCAAAGCACAAGAGCAGAGGCTGCAGCATTGGTGGAATTGCCATCCCTCTCCGTCAAGGCCTTTTTTCATTTCCTTCAGAATTTGAGGCTTTCTGCAATTATTGCATGCTAACAGAATGCCTCCCATATGAAGACAGTTGTGATTGTTTCCATTCGACTAACTTCTGTCTTGATCTTGTGCATTGGAGGTTCTGCACAACTAGAATGATTTTTATTGATAAATTAGATAGAACAGGTTAATGTAAACATTAGTTGATATTCTAGAATGTTTCTATATACAATATAAATAATTATGGTTAGTCCATTTCCATATAGAAAGTTGATATAGAACCACAAAAATAGATTGAAAAAAGTGCTATTTTGATAGGGCCTTCATGATTTATATTGAATAGTAGGGGCTGGACCACTGAGGGGGAGAGTAGGTGGTAAAACTTCCTGGGAACTCGGGATGCAAAGAGCCATAAATAAGGAAGTTTAAATCTTTTTCCAAAAATAGACCATTGAGTTAATTGCACTTTTGCCTATGGTAATTTTTGAAAAGCTTTGTTATTTCTTGAATATGGAAGTGTAGCTGCTTGAGGCTAGACCCAGTGATTGGCGGGATCTTTGCGCCATTGGTGCTTAACTGAAGCCACAGACTTCTACCATATGTACTCAACAAGAGCTTTGACTATTTGTGGGTAGTCTAGAAGCTCTATTATGCCAGAATATAGATTACAGGTACTTGTTGCCATTTTGTTAGATTGCTGAGGGCATGGAGGTAAAAGCAAGTACAGAAGCAACTCTGAGTGTCTCTAAAAAGCAATTATGGACTTCCTTTTACTTTCTGTATATATATATTTTTTTTGCAGCTAATATGTTATTTGTTTGTTTGTTAAAAACTTTATTTTTGTATCATTTTCTTTATATCCAAACAGAGATAGCCTTAAAGTATTGCAAGTTACCAGGGTAATATTATTTAAAAGATTTACCTGTCAATAAGTTCATGTGTATTTCAATATCATAAATTTACAATGCAGTGTAAAGTGCCTGCATCCATGTGCTGCTGTGTGGCCTGGCTGATAATGCTGCCTTTTGCATTCTTATGGCCTTTACCATAATTTTCCTCTATATCCTGTTCTGTATATATAGAGTATGTAGTTTTGTTTGTGCAAAAGCTTGAAATGTATTTAACTGCAAAGTTTGTCAATGGGATTTTATATCTTGTATCTTACTAGCATTACTATGTTAGCTATGTTACACTGAAAGTAATGATATCTATGGAGGTAAATGTCAAGAAGACACTCATGCACCTTCTTGCCAAACTGCAGGTGGTTGAGCTTTTTTAGCCTGTGCTGGACTTGATGCACAGGGACCATGATGATTGCATGTCCCTATATTATTATCTTAATTTACTTCAGATTGTAGGCCATCTATCATAAATCAAAAGTTTTAAATAAATTTAGATAGAATACAGCTAAAATAGGTGTTAGAAAAAGTCCCTTCAGTTATCTTCTTAATTTAGGTACTGAGACACATCTATACATGGCATTGTGAATTTGGTGTATTAATTTTCTTTACAAGTACATGACTTCACGAGTGCATAGTCACTAAGGATTATACCTAGTATACCTATCTTATTTATTATATATGTACTATATTCATTGAAGTTTTTGCAAAGAAAATTTTATTTCTGTTACTCTTGGTATTATTTATAACAATATGATAATAACAGTGTCAGTAATGACAATCACTGTATATATGTTTTTTAGAAGCCACTGATATTTGAACAAAGTCAACAGAACAAAAACCATAATTGACAGGGTATATACTTAGTGCCAATAGTTTAAATATTCCCCTCTAGGGAAAGCTTCCACTATACAAAAGATGTTGAATGTTAACCCATTGGATCCAGGTGATATCACTCTCATGTCATGAAAAAATTTGGCTGAGGGCCGGGATGACAGGAATGAATCATGAATGTACAGAGATCTTGGAGAATGATTAGATTTGATGGGCATTTAAGAAGGTGTTCCCCCCAATCCCTTGCCCGTTGTTGCCGTGGGGGGGCTTAGGAAGAGGAGACTGAGGCCCAATGTAGAGGATCACCCCTACCTTGAACCTCAGCCCTTGCCTCAACTGATTTTGCATGGTCTCCTTCTCCTCTTCTCCTTTCTTTCTCCTGCTCTTCTTCATCCCTCCTTCTGTCCACTTATCCTTATCGTTAACTTTTTTTTATCCTTTTCCCCACAATACTTTGTCATAATGCTGTGTGACCTTTGATGTCTGGCACATTTGTTTGTTTTGACCATTTATCATTCTGGAAATCTGCAAACATTGCCTTGTGAATCAGAAAACTTCTTACTTGGGGGCTTTGCCTCCAAGCCCTATTCTAGAAAATGTTCAATTGGTAAATAAATAGGAAGGGGCTCTTGCATTATTTCCACCAGTATGCATACCATCCATGATCCATGGCTGGAATAGCACCGGCTCCAGGTCGGACAGTATCTCCATGCTCAGGATCCTATTCCTGCCCACCATGCAGAAAAGACAAACTAACATTGCAAAGAAGATTCTTCTTGTGGGCCTACAAGCCATGCACCTGTGAAAGTAGCCTAAGCCTGTTGCTCAGATTTTGGGTCACATGTGGGCTGCAAGACACCCATATCAAAGAGGTTTAAAAGATGCACACAGTTTGTTTCTTAAGTAGATTCTTTTTTTCTCATTATTTTCTATACAGGCTATTTGAAATATTAGTGAAATATTAGTGCAATATCAAGCTGACACAATAGCCTCAATACTATAAGTGCTCAGTCAAAAGCAAAGGATCTGCTTACTACAGTCCTTTATTTGATGATGAATTGCTAGAGAGATCTGTAAGCTCTATTGCCAGAATATGTTTAAATGTATAAGGAGTAGGTTTGTTGTATTTCCTGGAATACCAAAGAGATGAAGGGAAACCAGCAACAAGCAAGTGTTTGTGGCACATGAATTATTGGTTAACAGTTGGATATAATATTTAGGCCAGTGGAGCATGCATGGGCATTTTATTAACATTTACCCAAATGATGCAGATAATGATAAACAATATGACCATATGAAGGTGGACAAAAATGACATGATATTATCGTTGTATGGCAATTTTCTTCCAGTTCCATTACCTCTAAATTACCCTCTATTCCCCTACCCCCTTGTACCCCTTTGTCTCTGTCAGTTATACCAGCACCATATGGGACCTCTTTTGACAAGTGAATTCATGTAATGAATATGAAATAAGACTTGTCTTAAGGTATAGCTTGTGTATCCCTAACAAACATACCACCATTCCCCCAGTCTTTGTATCCTTGTGTCTGAACCAGTTATAGGAGGATGTCTTGATGTTCCTGCCTTTTTTTTTTTTTAGTGTGAATTACCTTGGTAAGCATAAAATAAGAATTTACATTATCCCACACAAAAAGCAATAGACCTATAACAGACTAAACTAAAACTATTTCCTCTCCCTCCCTACCAGCAAACAAAAATAAAACTGACACCCCTCCCTCCCTACAAAAGCCCTTTGTTTTTCATTTTCATTTTAATCTAAACTACAGATCTTTTGCAGAATGTCGCGTGCAGCAGAACCAAAGTTACCCTCTCCAAGGGAAGCAGAATTTCTGTTTGATGACTGGACAATAAATGTGACAAAAAGCCATATCATGGGGTCTCATTGCGAGGTCCAAGGTGGATGTGGTGAATCCCAGGAGCCTGAAAAACTATGTAATCTTTGCCGGTAAGAAGAGATAGAAGATATTTCAAGAAAGACCATACAAGAATTGCATTTTGATTAGATGTTAAGAATTTCTACATAGGATTTGGGCAGCACTTATTCTAGTAATACATGATTTTAGATCTCATATCAATGTTACTAGAATAATTTAATTTGTAAAATTAAATAATTAGGCACTTTATGTTGGGTCATTCTTTCTCAGAACACCAAAATTTTAATAAATTTGGTCTGTGTAGCCCAATATCTTTCACAGGCAGAACTAAAAATTTTTGAAAAAAAATTGAATGGTTCTTGAGATATGGCCTGTTGCAAGTGTAAAGAAAAAGCAAAGTTTAGACCTGTATAACTTTTCTTATTTGATCATCAAGAAAACAGACATTTACCGTGCTTATAGATAGTACGTTAAAGATTTAGGATAATGAGTTTGATATTCTCAGGTATACCTATTTACTAAGATATAAGCCTTGAATTATGCCCTTTGTACAATGCACACAATTTTTCAAACAAATTCAAGGGCTCTCAGAAATGAATATTTGTTTACTACTGGGCAAAATTTTTCTTAGCATTCAAAAAATAGACAATGATACTCTAAAACCACTAAATATCATTGTTCTACCTTGTCTAATAAGGACTTTTCATATTTGGGAAAATCTGTTGTAAATGGCTGGTGAGCAAAGTACTCTGAGTACCAAATATTATCGACATAACTCAATAGATAAAAAATATTATGTCCCAAATGGCTTTGAAGCAAAGTTAGGCCTCGTTTATAAAAGGAAATATCATTGCTGTAGTTGGTTAAATAAAAAAGTTAAAAGCCGTCAACTCAACCCCTTGATTGTTTTGTTTTATGTAATAGCCCTCTAGGAATTGAGAAAAAAAAAATCATTTTAAAGATGACATACTGTATGGATTAAAAACTAGGGAAAGAAAGAATATCGGTATTGACACAAAGAAAAATTGACCAGAAAAGTGGGTGTCAATATGTTTTTAATAAGTCCCAGTTTTAATCATACTAATTAGTCCAATAGTAACCAAATATTTTATCTGAGAGCCCTTGGCTTTGATTTTTTAAAGATGTGTATTTTCCAAAGTCAAGTCAAGGAGCAGAGCCAGAGCTGGGCTTTTTATTCCATAGGTTATTAAATCAATAGAACAGAAATAATAGTATTGTGTTATCTCTTTCCAGATATGAGCATATTTTACAGCTTCCCTCCCTACCAGATATGGTCTTTGCAGACAACACCCTAAAAATCTCTCATAAGGGGGGAGGCAGCATTAAATTCAATGCTCTAGATGCTCTCCAGTGTGTAAATGTACATGAGGAAAACCTACAGGTTGCACATGCTGAAGCATGGAAAGAGGCAAGGTGAGAATATATATGTATATAGATAGATAGACAGATAGATAGATATTAGATGTATTGATAGTTAGATAGACAAATAGAGAAAGATTGGGATAATACATGCTTATGTGTGCATGTGTGCATGTGCGTCCACACACACACACACACACACACACACACACACACACACACACACACACACACACACACACACACACACACACACACACACACACACACATAAACGCATAAACGCATACACACATACACACATACACACAATTAAATAAATAGGTGAATAAAGTAATGAAAATAGTAATAACGTTTAATATTAGTAACACTATTGAATGAGTAAACAGGTTTAAGAAATTAGAATTAAAAGAAGAAAGGGGTTATTAGCAACATTTCCCCTCTTGTCCACTCCCAACAATGTGAGATGAGCAGTTAGCGTGTAGGATGATTGCTGGAGATGTGATTAACATACATTATTTTATTATAGTGTCAGTAATATATCTCCTTCCCAATTCCCTCAGTGATGTTCTATTATATGCATCACAAGATAATGTTGTAAGAATGAGAGAATGCTTCTGCTTAGTGCTTTAAGGATAAGGGATTTTGAAGCATTCTCTCATCCTTATTGTGTCATTAAGTGTAGTGCTAAGAAAAATTGGCATCAGTATAATTAAGGATAGAAGTAACACCCATTGTGCCTATTGCTTCACTTTTTTAGATGGTGGGGATGGAGTCGTTGCTTGATTAATGTTACAAATATATAGAATATAAAAAAAGAAATATAAATAAATAAACATTGCTTGCATCACAAACTCCCTTACAAAGACTTGGGTTCTGGCAGGTGGCAGCTGTTACCTGAGTGGATGCCCCTCCTTATAACCTTATGTCAGCAGGTTTATTTACTTTAGATTTAGATTTGTTACACACAGATGGCTCCACTTGTGCTCAGCAGCAAGGAGTCTATCAGTTGGCCCGAGTGATCGATTCTTATTTCCCCGTTCCTTGAATTGACGGGAAAATGCGTTTTTCTTTCTAGTGCTACTAATACTGACATTATTGTCATTATTATTGATATTATAATTATTAAATTGTTATTAAAATATTGATAACATCAAAGACAATAAAATAATGGAAGTGAAGCTTTCTAAAAATGAAAGAAAAGGGTAAACAGATGAGATAGATTAGACTAATAGTTTACTCCTTGGTGACTAAGCACTTGTAGAGCCATCTATATGTAAAGACAATAGATAAACTTCTTATTACAAAGAGCATGGCACTACAGTCTTGCCATCCGCTGACGTTGGGTTAACCTCGGATGAATGATGCTGGATTCGGACGCAGGCGAACTGGGTGACAGACCCTCATG